>NC_087498.1:3790764-4012458 GCF_036417665.1 Passer domesticus
AACTACACCTGGAAAAAACTTCGGAGGCGCCAAGATTTTTCCTAGGTTTCCACCTCTGCCTGAAAAGCTGCTGGAAACAAATCCTAACTAGGCACAGTGAATTATTTATTTTGCAATTCCTAGTGGGAGAAAAGAGGGGGAAAAAGCAGGAAACCAGGGCTGGAGAAGCTGAGGCCTGGAAGTGCTGCACCCCAGAAGAACGCGCTCAGAGACTGGCACTCTGCCACGAGGGGAACAGAGAAGGGTGGCTCTGTCCCTGCTCCGTGGATTCCAGAACTTTTTCTTTTTTTTTTTTTTTTTTTGGTGGGATTTTTCTCTAAGAAAAAAAAAAAAAAATAGGCGAGGAGCAGCACAACAACAACACCAAAAAGTTCTGGCAGTCCACCATGCAGAGGTACAGAGAAGGGGCGGCTCTGTACAAAAAAAGAACCCACTGGGCAGTGGGGTTTACCTGCAGCTGGTCTGGGCTGGGCTTAGCGACGCTCTGCTCCTTTGGGAGAGTCTGTGCAGCATCTGCAGATGGCAGGCAAAACACAAGGAAAAGCCTTCCCGGGAATCGCCACTCACACCACGCAGGGATGGGGCAGGCCTGGCAGAGCGGGGAGCGCTGCAGGGACAGGCTGGGCTGGGGGGCGTGGATGGGGAGAGGGGGTGGGAATTCAGGATCTCCTTCCCTAAGGGGAAAGGTATTCCTACAGCCATCCCAAATTCAGGATCTCCTTCCCTAAGGGGAACGTTATTCCTACAGCCATCCCAAATTCAGGATCTCCTTCCCTAAGGGGAAAGGTATTCCTACAGCCATCCCAAATTCAGGATCTCCTTCCCTAAGGGGAAAGGTATTCCTACAGCCATCCCAAATTCAGGATCTCCTTCCCTAAGGGGAACGTTATTCCTACAGCCATCCCAAATTCAGGATCTCCTTCCCTTTAGGGGAACGTTATTCCTACAGCCATCCCAAATTCAGGATCTCCTTCCCTAAGGGAAAATTTGTATTTTTGATACAGCCATCCCAAATTCAGAATATTCTTCCCAAAGGGAAAAACTTTTTTTTTTTTTGTTATAGCCATCCCAAATTCAGAATATTCTTTACAAAAGGAAAAATGGGTATTTTTGCTATAGCCATCCCAAATTCAGAATATTCTTCCCAAAGGGAAAAAAGTATTCTTCTTCCTACAGCCATCCCAAATTCAGAATACTCTTCCCTAAGGGAAAAATGGGTATTTATGCTATAGCCATCCCAAATTCAGGATATTCTTCCCAAAGGGAAAAAAGTATTCTTCTTCCTACAGCCATCCCAAATTCAGAATACTCTTCCCTAAGGGAAAAATGGGTATTTATGCTATAGCCATCCCAAATTCAGGATATTCTTCCCAAAGGGAAAAATTATTATGTTTGCTACAGCCATCCCAAATTCAGGATATTCTTCCCAAAGGGAAAAAGTATTCTTCTTGCTACAGCCAAATTCAGAATATTCTTCCCTAAGGGAAAAACTTTTTTTTTTTTTGTTATAGCCATCCCAAATTCAGAATATTCTTCACAAAAGGAAAAATGGGTATTTTTGCTATAGCCATCCCAAATTCAGGATATCCTTCCCTATGGGAAAAATGAGTATTTTTGATACAGCCATCCCAAACTCAGAATATTCTTCCCAAAGGGAAAAAGTATTCTTCTTGTTACAGCCAAATTCAGAATACTCTTCCCAAAGGGAAAAATTATTATTTTTGCTAGAGTCAAACTCAGAATATTCTTCCCAAAGGGAAAAACGATTATTTTTGCTACAGCCATCCCAAATTCAGAATATTCTTCCCAAAGGGAAAAAGTATACAGCGAAATTCAGAATACTCTTCCCAAAGGGAAAAATGATTATTTTTGCTATAGCCATCCCAAATTCAGAATATCCTTCCCTAAGGGAAAAATGATTATTTTTGCTATAGCCAAATTCAGACTATTCTTCCCAAAGGGAAAAAGTATTCTTCTTCCTACAGCCATCCCAAATTCAGAATATTCTTCCCTAAGAGAAGAAATATTTTTTGCTACAGCCATTCCAAATTCAGAATATTTTTCCCAAAAGGAAAAAATATTTTTTGCTACAGCCATCCCAAATTCAGAATATTCTTCCCTAAGGGAAAAATTATTATTTTTGCTATAGCCAAACTCAGAATATTCTTCCCAAAGGGAAAAATGATTCTTTTCCCTACAGCCAGCTCAAATTCAGAATATTGTTCCTGAAGGGAAAGTTATTATTCCTAAAGCCAAATTCAGAATATTCTTCTCAAAAGGAAAAATGATTATTTTTGTTTTGGATTTGGAATTGTTCCTGAGGTTCCCTGAAAACCACTTGGTGTGATTCTCCCTGGAGTTTCCAAGGCTCTTTTGTACATCCAGGGAATTTCCCCAGTCCCATTTCAGCTGCAAACACCCACGTTTTGCAAGGAGCTCCTTTTCCAACTTAGAATAAAAAATGGAAAACCAGGAAAATTGCTCCAAAAACTTTGGAAATCACCACGAGTGACCCAGCAAGAAATCCCATGGGGGAAACGTTAAAATACGACAGATCCACCCCAAAAAAATTCCCATTTTTGTTCAGTTCCCTGCCTGGTTTGCAGGGAATGACTGCAAAGCCATTCCTCAAACACAGGGAATCCAACCCGGAATGTGAACAGGATTTTTTTGGGAATTTCTGAGGATTTCTTGCTCTTCCTGAAGGGTTTTTGGGATGAAAATAAAGAGCAAAGAAGGGAAAATTCCATGCACGGGGCTGGACACAGCTGGATCCAGCTGCTGCCAAGAGTTAATTAAAAGGATGAGCTAAATTAGCAAGAATCCAATTAAGAGGAATCTTTGTGAGCCTGGCTTTGAGCTGAGAGAACAGAAGATGCCAGGCTGGCTCCTGCCTGCTCTCCTTGCATGGGATGGGAAAATTCCCTTTGGATGAGGCTGAATCCCAGCAGGAATCACACCTGCACAGGGGAGGTCTGAAAATGGCAGAAAATTCCACCTAAAATGGCCTTTAAATGGAGCAAAATTCAGAAATTCCTGAGGTTTTTATTTCCTTTCATCACCTTGCAGCTGCTGGGGTTTAATCCCTGATGGAAAACAGGAGCCGGGGAGATGGGAACAGGGAGAAATCCTTCCAAAATCTGATTTTTAGGGAGTGAAAACACTCCAGGCTTCCTTCTGGGGCTGGTAAAGTCCATAAAAAACAGCCTGAAGTGAGGGATTCTAAATGCAGCCTGGGGGAGTCAGACTTGGGAAAAGTGGGCAGGGAAAGGGGGAAACAGAAAAGGGGGAAAATAGAAAAGGGGGGAAAAATAGAAAAGGGGGGAAAAATAGAAAAGGGGGGAAAAATAGAAAAGGGGGGAAAAATAGAAAAGGGGGGAAAAATAGAAAAGGGGGGAAAAATAGAAAAGGGGGGAAATAGAAAAAGGGGGAAATAGAAAAAGGGGGAAATAGAAAAAGGGGGAAATAGAAAAAGGGGGAAATAGAAAAAGGGGGAAATAATTAGAGAAGAAAAAGGGGGAAAGCAGTAAAGGGGGAAAATCAGAAAAGGGGAAATAATTAGAAAAGGGGAAAATAATTAGAAAATAGGAGGAGAATTAGAAAAGGAGAAAATAATTAGAAAAGAGGTGGAAGTCAGAAAATAAAAGGGAGAGAAATTAGAAAAGAAAGGGGAGGAAATCAGAAAAGAAAAGGAGGGAATTAGTAAAGGGAGAAAAATTAGTCAAGAAAAGAAAGGGGGAATCATACAAAAAAATGGAAAAAATCAGGCAAGAAGGGGGGAAATTGGGTAAGAAAAGGGGGAAATTAGAAAAGGAAGGGAGAAAAATTAGACAAGGAAGAGGAGGAAAGTGAACCAAATGCACACATCCCTGTGCTGGGCTGGAGGCAAGCAAAGAGCTGGGAAAGGAGGAAAAGAGCTGGAAAAGGAAGGAAAAGGGGGGGGAAAAGAAGGAAAAGGGGAGGGGAAAAAGAAGGAAAATGGGGGGGAAGGAAGGAAAAGGGGAGGGGGGAAAGAAGGAAAAGGGGAGGGGAAAAAGAAGGAAAACGGGGAAAAGAAGGAAAAAGGGGAGGGGAAAGAAAGAAAAGAGGTGGGAAATTAAGGAAAAGGGGTGGGGAAAAAAGAAGGAAAAGGGGAGGGGAAAAAAGAAGGAAAATGGGGGGGAAGGAAGGAAAAGAGGTGGGGAAAAAGAAGAAGAAAAAGGGGAAGGGAATAAAGGAAAATGGGAGGGAACAGAAAGAAAAGAGGTGGGAAATTAAGGAAAAGAGGAGGGAAAAAGAAGGAAAGGGGGTGGGAAAGGAAGGAAAAGGGGAGGGAACAGAAAGAAAAGAGGAGGGGAAAAGAAGGAAAAGGGCCTGAGGCTCCCTCCCTGAGCACTCCCAGGTCTGCTCTGCCAAGCTTGGCTGGTCTGGGCCACACTCACACTCACACTCACACTCAGCCCTAGGAGCAGGAGAGGCAGCAATCCACACCCAGCCTGGGGAGGAGGGAGCAGCACTCACACAGGCGGGGCCCAAAGAGAAGGGAAAGGATTCTTCTGGAAAATAAATCCAAATAAAAAAAGGATCTTCTGTTAAAAAAAAAAAAAAATCCAAGGCAGAAATGGCCACTTTTAAATTTTAATTTCATTTTTTTCCACACGTGCCTGAGCCCTCCTAAAGGTTTAAATCCATTTTATGTGGTTAAAAAATGGGAAATGTGGCACAAAATTCCACAGCTGGGGATTAAATCCATGGTTTTTGTTTTAAAAAATGGGAAATGTGGCACAAAGTTCCACAGCTGGGGATGAAATCCATTTTACCTGGTTAAAAATAGGAAATGTGGCACAAAATTCCACAGCTGGAGAATAAATGCATGTTTTTTGTTTTAAAAAATGAGAAATGTGGCACAAAATCCTACAGCTGGGGATTAAACCCATGTTTTTTGTTTTAAAAATGGGAAATGTGGCACAAAATTCTACAGCTGGGGATCAAATCCATGTTTTTTGTTTTAAACAATGGGAAATGTGGCACAAAACTCCACAGCTGGGGATTAAATCAATTTTATGTGGTTAAAAATGGGAAATGTGGCACAAAGTTCCACAGCTGGGGATTAAACCCATGTTTTTTGTTTTAAAAATGGGAAATGTGGCACAAAATTCCCCAGCTCTGCCAGTGGAGTTGATTTTTTCCCAGTCCTGCACCAAGAACTGGTTTCAGAGAAGCCACCCCAGCTCAGATTAATTAATTTGAGAAGAAATTTCCATTTTGATGCAGTTGAACTGAATTCCTCTCACGAGCTGGGGAAGGTTCGAGGTTAAAGCTCTGCAGAAATTTTAGCACAATGATCAAAAAATAAAATGAGGTGAGGAGAGCAAGAAATTACAGCTCTGAAGCTGAAAAAAAATCAAAATATTGATTCCAGTCAAGGATGGGAATTCAGGGTTCAGTTTGAGCCAAATTTGGGGATTTTGGCACCACTCAGACACCTCCTGGCACACAGAAAAGACACAAACTCCGAGAGATTTCCTTGGCAAAGTTTTCCAGAGAAGTTTATTCCTCCTGCAGCCCCAGGATTTGGCGTTTTCCTGGATTTTATTTTGCTTTTTTTGGTACTTACCAGGTCAGAGCAACATTTATGGAACAGGAGCAACCTACCTGGGAGGGCAGCAGGGCTCAGGTTCCTCTTCAGCATCTCGTACACGGGGCTGGGGAGGGCCAAAATCCCCTTTTAGTGGCCACACAGAGCCCAGAAACCCCAAAAAGGTTTGAGTCTTTTATGGATTTAGTGATAAAAATTCTTAGGGAGTTGATTTTCCTACAGGGCACAGGAATCAGGGAGGTTTTTCTTCAAGAGATCTCAAAAAAAAGGGGATTTTACTAAAGATACCTCAAAAAGACCCAAAAAGATTTGGTCCTTTATGGATTTAGTGATAAAAATTCTTAGGGAGTTGATTTTCCTACAGGGCACAGGAATCAGGGAGGTTTTTTTCTCCTAGAGAGCTCAAAAAAGGGGTTTTTACTAGAGAAAACCAAAAAAAAATGGGTTTTTATTAGAGAGACCCCAAAAAAATTGGGTTTTTATTAGAGAGACCCCAAAAAAATCGGGTTTTTACCAGAGAGACCTCAAAAATGAGGTTTTTTTACCAGAGAGAACCCCCCAAAAATGGGGTTTTTATTAGAGAGACCCCAAAAAAATGGGGTTTTTACTTGAGACACCTCAAAAAGACCCAAAAAGATTTGGTCCTTTATGGATTTATTGACAAAAATTCTTAGGGAGTTGATTTTCCTACAGGGCACAGGAATCAGGGAGGTTTTTTTCTCCTAGAGAGCTCAAAAAAGGGGTTTTTACTAGAGAAAACCAAAAAAAATGGGTTTTTATTAGAGAGACCCCAAAAAAATTGGGTTTTTACCATAGAGACCCCCAAAAAAATGGGGTTTTTACTTGAGACACCTCAAAAAGACCCAAAAAGATTTGGTCCTTTATGGATTTATTGATAAAAATTCTTAGGGAGTTGATTTTCCTACGGGTCTCAGAAATCAGGGAGGTTTTTCTTCTAGAGACCTCAAAAGAAATGAGGTTTTTACTAGAGAGACCTCAAAAAAATGGGATTTTTACTAGAGACACCTCAAAAAATGTTTTTTTTCCTAGAAGGATCCCAAAAACCACAGGGAATTTCTCCCTAAAGACCCCAAAAAAGAGATGTTTTTTTTCTAGAGAGGTCCCAAAAGCCACATGGAATTTCTCCCTAGAGATCCCAAAATCACAGTGGATTTTTTCCTAGAAAGATCTCAAAAACCACTGAGGGGTTTTTTTCCTAGAAAGCCCCAAATAACCCAAAGGGAATTTTTCCCTAGAGATCACAAAAACAGTGATTTTTTTTTCCTAGAGAGCCCTCAAAAAACAGTGGGGTTTTAAACCAGAGAGACCCCAGAAACTACTGGTTGTATGTTTTTTTGAGGTAGTTAGCTTTTTTCTAGAAATCCTAAAAATCACAGTGATTTGCTTTTTCTAAGGAAGAATGGGGATCTTTTTTGAGATTTTCCAGATAAAAATGGAAAAATTTTTCAACTTTTTCAGCTAAAAATGGAATTTTGCCCCCGGCTTTCCCAGATTAAAAAATGGATTTTTTTCTTCAGATTTTCTGGATAAAAATGGAAACTGTTTTCTTTAGATTTTTCAGATAAAAATGGCAACTTTCCCCCCAGATTTTCTAGATAAAAACAGGAACTTTTCCAGCTTTTCCAGATAAAAATGGGGGGTCTTTTCCCAGATTTTCTAGTTAAAAATAGGCAGATTTTCTAGTTAAAAATTTTCTATTTTTAACTAGAAAATCTGGGAAAAGACCCCCCATTTTCCAGCTAAAAATGGGGAAAATTTCAGCTTTTCCCAGATAAAAATAGCTACTTTTTTTCAGATTTTCAAGATAAAAAGAGGCAGCTTTTCCAGCTAAAAATATTTTTTTTTCAGCTTTTCCAGCAAAAATAGAGGGTTTTTTCAGATTTTCCAGCTAAAAATATTGGGGTTTTTTAGATTTTCCAGCTAAATATAGGGGTATTTTTAGATTTTCCAGCTAAAAATTGTTCTTTTTTCAGCTTTTCTGGATAGACACGTAATGTTTTCCCCACCTGGGGTCCTTGACAGAGAAGCTCTGCAGTCCCAGCAGCTCTCCCAGCTGGTCTCCCCCGCAGTGCACCAGGTGCTGCTGCCTCTTGTCGTAGAGCTGCCGGGCCATGATGTACTGGCCCAGGAAATGCATCACCTGTGGGGAAATCACAGCTGCAAAACGTGCCTGGAGCCTTGGATTCCATCAGTCTGATAAGTTATCTGTCTTCTGATCCTGCCTCCAGGAGATCTCTGCTGTTCATGGGTTGTTAATTATTAATTATCTTCTGTCCATGGCCAGGGAGTGTCCCTGCATGGCTGATCCAATTCCAGCATCCCATGGGGAGCTGCTCCGCCCAGGGGAGGAGCCAAGCATTCCTACCTGGATACAATCTGAGGTTTGGGACACCAGCACAGCCTCTGCCCCCTGCATTCCCAGAGGAGCAGCTTTCTCCCGCCCCGCATTCCCAGAGGAGCAGCTTTCTCCCGCCCCGCATTCCCAGAGGAACACCAGGCCCATCCCAGCAGCCCTGGAGCTCCAGAGGAAAACTCCCCCCTTGTGCAGGATCCCTGCTGCAGCAGAAGCACAGCTGGCACTGCAGGAGGGCTGAGCCCCCCTGGCATGGGGCTGTGCCACCCCCTGACCCACAGGGGCAGCTCCTAAACTGACTCTGGCAGGGTTGTTTTTTGGGTTTTTGTTTGCACTACTGCATTTGTATTTTAGTTTTCCCAATAAAGAATTCTTATTCCTTCTCCCATACCTTTGCCTGAGAGCCCCTTAATTTCGAAATTATAACAATTCCAGGGGAGGGGTTTGCATTTTCCATTTCAGGGGGGCTCCTGCCGCCCTCAGCAGAACCTGGCTGTTCAAACCATGAGAGGACAGGCCACTCCCTCAGGTGCCAAAATCCCAGGAATTCCTGGGATTTGGGATATCCTGAGGGTCAGGATGGTGGGAGGGCAATTACAGGGGATTTTGGGGGTGGTAGATATGGGGGAGTTGTGTTGGAGTAATGATTTGGGATTGAGGTGGAGGATGGAAATGTCCTGGTTCAAACAGGGTTATCCCAGTTCAAAATGCATTATTCCAAGTTCAAATGGGGTTATTCCCAGTTCAGATGGGGTTATCCCAGTTCAAAATGCATTATTCCCAGTTCAGATGGGGTTATTCCCAGTTCTAGTGGGGTTATCCCAGTTCAAACTGCACTATTCCCAGTTCAAATGGCATTATCCCAGTTCAAATGGCATTATCCCAGTGACCCCAAAGTGTCCCCAAAAAAGCAGCCCTTATGTGTCCTCAAAAAGTGACCAAGTGTCCCCACAGTGACTCTGAAGTGTCCTCAAAAAGTGACCTCAAATGTCCCCAAAGTGTCTCCAAAAACTGACCCTAAAGTGACCCCAAAGTGTCCCAAAAGTGACCCTGAAGTGTCCCCAAAGTGACCCCCAAGGGCTCTCAAAGTGTCCCTAAAATGTCCCCAAAAAGTGACCCCAAAGTGCCCCAAAAGTGACCCTGAAGTGTCCCCAAAAAGTGACCCCAAAGTGCCCCAAAAGTGCCCCAAAAGTGTCCCCACAGTCAAAGGGAGCATTTCCCAGGGAATGAAGGAGGGAGCCCCAAACCCCAAACCCCAAACCCCCCAGCCAGGGCCCGCAGGGTGCCCGCACCTCTTTGAGCGTGAAGGAGTCGCCCTGGGCCCCCGCAGCCTGCAGGATCCTCAGCAGGGGCAGCCTGGGAACCACCTGCAAAACACAGCAGGGACCTCTGGAACTCTGGGATCAGCCCTGGGGCCACCCCAAAAACACACAGCAAAAATTACACAGCAAAAAAAATGCACACCAAAAAATAATCCACACCAAAACATAATCCCACAATTTATCAATATTTCCCCACTTACCAATGCTATCAATATTTCCCTACCAGCTGCAAAACACAGCAGGGACCCCTGGAACTCTGGGATCAGCCCTGGGGCCACCCCAAAAACACACAGCAAAAATTACACAGCAAAAAAAAAATGCACAGGAAAAAATAATCCACACCAAAACATAATCCCATTATTTATCAATATTTCCCCACTATTTATCAATACTAACAGTATTTTCCCATTATTTATCAATATTACCAATATTTCCCACCATTTATCAATGCTATCAATATTTCCCTAGCACCTGCAAAACACAGCAGGGACCTCTGGAACTCTGGGATCAGCCCTGGAGCCACCCCAAAAACACACAGCAAAAAAATGCACAGCAAAACATAATCCCACTATTTATCAATATTTCCCCACTATTTATCAATACTAACAGTATTTTCCCACTATTTATCAATAATATCAATATTTCCCCACCCTTTATCAATGCTATCAATATTTCCCTACTTACCAATATTTCTCCACCATTTCTCAATATTTCCCCACTATTTACCAATACTAACAATATTTTCCCACTATTTATCAATACTATCAATATTTCCCACCATTTGGCAATGCTATCAATATTTCCCTACTATTTCTCAATATTTCCCCACCATTTATCAATACTACATTTTCCCACCATTTATCAATACTAACAATATTCCCCCACCATTTATCAATATTATCCCATCATTTATCAATACTATCAATGTTTCCCCACCAATTTATCAATGCTATCAATATATCAAATAAAATTTAAATATTATAAATTTAATCAAATTAAGGTGAAAAAGCCTCAATATTTTGAAATCTAAACTCTGGATTTTTTCCTAGATCAGGAAAAAAAAAGCTGGAATATTTTAAGTAAAAATCCACCACCAAAAATAGCCACAATTCCTCAGTTTTATGTCTTTTTAATCTATTTTTTCCCTTTAAAATATCCCTAAACATAAATGTGAAAGAGAACAAATTCTTTGAGCTAAATCCCAATTTTCTGGGGGAAAAAAATAAAAAAATCCCGATTTTTTTATGATAAATTCTCCAGATTTAAATACATTTTGGATTTCACAAAAATCGTTGCTCTGAGGAGGAAATAACACATACAAAGGATGGGAGTGAGGGGTAATTAGCTGATAACTAATTGCTAATTACCTGATTGGCTTGGCCCAGGGTGATCCTGCAGGAATTCCCAGCTCCTGGAGGTTGGGTGGAATTTGGGAAGCTCATCCTGGCAGTGAGGAGCTGTTCAAGCACCGACCTGCAAAGGGATTTGGGGTTAAAATCAGCCCTAAAATCTTATTTTTAATGAGTTTAATCCTGGTCTGGGCCCCTCCTGCTTTGTGCTGCTCCAGGATGGGGAGGGAAAAAACAGGAAAAAAAAAAAAAAAAGGAAAAAAAGAAAAAAAAATTTGGGAAGGGTTGATTGAAGCACACAAAAAATTCAAATTTCTAAATAATAATTCAAATTGTACCAGCTTTAATCCCTTCCCCAGTCAATATTTCCCCAAATTTTAACCAATTTCTGAGGGAAAAAACCCCAAAATATTGACCAGAAATTGACCACAAATACCCTGAAAATGAGCTGGACAGGGTTGATTCAAACTCATTAAATATTTAAATTTGTGAGGAGCATCGACAGTGACCTGGAATAATTCAAATTATAACAGCTTTAATCCCTTCCCAGCTCATATTTTGTTAAATTTTAATACATTTATGGTAGAAAAAACCCCAAAATATTGAACATAAAATGCTTTTAAACCTCCCAAAATGAGCTGGACAGGGTAGAGTCAAACTTATCAAATATTTAAATTTGTGAGGAGCATCGACAGTGACCTGGAATAATTCAGATTATAACAGCTTTAATCCCTTCCCCAGTTCATATTTCCCTAATTTTTAACCAATTTCTGAGGGAAAAAAAATGAAAATATTACCCACAAACACCCTTAAAATGAGCTGGACTTACTAATTATTTAAATTCATCAAGAGCATCGGCAGTGACCTGGAATAATTCAATTTATAACAGCTTTAATCCCTTCCCAGCTCATATTTCCTACATTTTAACCAATTTCTGAGGGGGAAAAAATGAAAATATTACCCACAAACAACTTTAAAATGAGCTGGACAAGGTTAATCCAAACTTATCAAATATTTAAATTTGTGAGGCGCATTGACAGTGACCTGGAATAATTCAAATTATAACACCTTTAATCCCTTCCCAGATCATATTTTGCTAAATTTAAACTGCTTTCTGAGGGAAAAATCTCAAAATATTGACCACAAACACCCTTAAAATGAGCTGGACTTACTAATTATTTAAATTTGTGAAGAGCATCGGCAGTGAGCTGGAATAATTCAATTTATAACAGCTTTAATCCCTTCCCAGCTCATATTTCCTACATTTTAACCAATTTCTGAGGGGAAAAAAATGAGAATATTGCCCACAAACCCGTTTACAACGAGCTGGACTTACCGACCTCGCCTTTTCTGCCTGGCAGGAATATCCCGGGATTATTTCCCCGGGATTTTGCTGCGGGACAATTCCCGAGGATGCTCCGGGAGTTTTTCTAAAATTCGCTTTTTTCAAACCTCGCCCGAGGGAGGAACCGGGGAGGGACCGAAAGCGGCCGGTAACGGCTGGGCTGGGCTGGAAACCAGCAAAAAAAGGGGAAAAAATCCGATTTTTTCTCCCTCCCTTTTCCTGGAAGAAATTCAGCACTGAGGGAGATGAATTTTAACCCTTTCAGCGCTGAATCCTCCGGGTTTTGCAGAGAAATTATATTTTTTTTAGGTAGTTTGCTTCTCATTAATATTCGTATTTAATCAGGAATTAATTTTGGCGTTAATTAAGGTTTTGTTCGGGAGTTTTAAAATATTTCCAGGGGGAAATAAAATGAAATTTAAGGGTATAGTCACGTTGAAAAGATGCCACGTGGTGGAAATTCCTGGAAAAAAAATGGAATTTCGTGCTCGGCCAGCTCGGAAATTTGGGATATTTCAAATCCGAAATTTCAGATAATTACAATCCCAATTTTGGGATAATTCCAATCCAAATTTTGGGATAATTTCACCTCGCAACCCCCATCCAGAAATGGATTTCCGGGGATTTTTAGGTGCTGAAAATCTCGAGAGGAAACCGTGAATCAGCCCCGAGTCATGAGCTGAGCAAATTTTCCACTCCAAAATTGCAGCCCAGCCAGGGGGAAGATTCATTTGCCTCTTTCATGACTAAAAAAAATGCCTTTTTTATGACTAAAAATTCCTTTCTGAGCCACCAAAAACCCCCCAAGAAACCGCAGCTTTTTTTAAAACTCGAAAGCCCAAGTGGCTGAAAAGTCAAATTCAAATTTATTCAAGCTTAGATGGGTTTTTTTAAAGTATAAATTGAAAGGAAAAATTAGTTTTTAAATTCTGTTTAATGTAGAAACAGGGCAGGGGTTGGGCTCAGGTGACAGCGATTTTTCCAACTTTCAAATAATTAAAATATTGAAAATAAATTTGGGATTTTAGGTAAAACAGCCCTGAAGGGAGGATTTAAACCGGCACTGATGCAATCAAGTCACTGATAAATTAATTAAGTTTGTCCTTGAGGGGTTTCATACCTTAAATTTAACCCTTTTAATTAAAAATATATTTTAAAATTCTGATTCGTATCTGAGTTCTGTGGCCGGCACGATGCATTTGGAATTTTGGGCGAATTTCGGGAATTTTGCCCCAAAAATGCCACCCAAACCTTGGGTAAATAAAAGATAAGAAATCGAAAAAAAAGTTGTGCAACTGCTGCTTCGGTTGTGAAATGTTGTGAAAGAGGGAGGAAATCCCAACGTGAGCAATTAAAATGACAAAAAAAGCGAATTTCCCTGTAAATCTCCCTAAATCCCCGCAGGAATTTGGGATAAGGAAACACTTCCACCACCCTGAATGCTCCTGATTTGTGTTTGTTTCTATTTTTAGAGGATAAAATTGGCTTTTCGTGGGGTTTTTCCACAATAGTTGAGGCAGCTTAACCCAATAAAACAAACATAAAATTGTGGGATCGATCCTTCAGTTCGTGTTTATGGGGTGAAATCCTGGGAAAAATGGAATTCCGGAGCGGTTTGGGATGGGAAAAAACTGAAAATTCATCCAGTTCCAAGGCCAGAGACATCTTCCACCATGCCAGGTTTTTCCAAGCTTCTTCCAGGGATGGAGCAGCCACGGATTCTCCGGGGATTCCATCCCGGGGAAGGATTTATTCCCAAAATCCCGATTTATTCCCAAAATCCCGCTGTGAGCCGGCAGCCATTCCCCCTTCTCCCGTCCCTCCAGGCCTTTGGGAACACCTCCCATCCATCTTTCTCACGATGAAATCACCCCGAAGCTTTCATCTTCCAGGCGGGACAATGGCAATAATGTCGGAATTTGCCGGGAAGAGATAAAAATTCCCGGACGCCGCCGCCGCCGCCTCAGGCCCCTCCCGCCGGCACCGCCTCCCCTCAGCCGCCTCGCCGCCCCCTCAGCCCCGCGCATCCCCGCGCTGCCCTCAGCGCCCTGCTCACCCTACAGCCGCTCCATGGGCTCCGGGCAGGGGGCTGGGGAGGGGAAGGAGCCCCTACACCCCCTGAGGGCTCCGCGCCTCCATTTTAGCGGGGTCCGGGCCGCCGCTTCCCCTCACGGCCAACATGGCGGCGGGGCCATAGAGCGGAGCGGGATGTGCGGCTGGAAGGGACGTGGTGGTGGCCGAGATGTGTGGCGCCCCCTAGCGGGTTGGAGGACCAGGGCGGTGCGTCCTCTCGGCCCTCGTGGAAAACATTGAAATAAAAATAAATAGAAATCAATGAAAAATAAATTTAAAAAAATTTAAAACTAAATAAATAAAGTATATAAATCACTAAACTTATATAAATTTCAATACTTTATTTATTTAAAAATTGATATAAAAATAATAAAAATACATAGAAATAAATAATTTTAAACTTTCATTTGGAAAAATCTTTTTTAAAAAATAACAATAAGGACATAAAATAATACTAAACTATAAATACACTATAAATATTACATGTTATATAATACATTATCCAATATAACCACTTTTAATAAATAAAAACAATAATTAGTGATAAACATTAACGAAAATAACAAGAAATGCCTGGAAAAAGAATACATTATATCAAGCCAGGACGTCCTTTGATGCAAGATCTTTGTATATTTTCAGGTCTAATCAGTCAGAGAGGAGAGCTCAGCGGAGCAGGAACACCCCTGGCTGAAGGACACGCTGGAATTATCGAGCCCTAAGGAAGGAATAAATCAAAATGTCACTGCGTGACCGTGCAGACATCGCTGACCTGGCAAAACATTCAAGGTCCTGTGGCCTAGAGCTGGGTTATCTTCATTTTAATGCCCACCTGGACATTATAGCACCCACTGGAATATCCACCTGGATATCAGAATATCCACCTGGATATCAGAATATTCTGGATATCGGAATATCCAGCTCTATGAATTTAAAACCCCACACTTTCCTGCCTCACCTGCTCCAGGTCACCCTGCCTTGTCACAGGAGCGGACTGAATTCTTTCCAGAGCTGCCTTCCAAGCTGGGAATGTTTTCCACACGTTTGGAAAATTCCGAATTAATTCCAGCAAGGGGCAGTGCTGGGTGCCGACAGCAAAATCCCCTGCGGTGGGCTGGGTTTGTGCCCGGCTGCGCTGCTCGGACAGAAATAATTAGAATATTTTGAGGGATAATTAGAATATTTTGAGGGATAATTGGAATATTTTGAGCGATAATTAGAAAATTTTGAGGAATAATTGGAATATTTTGAGGGATAATTAGAAAATTTTGAGAAATGATTGGAATATTTTGAAGAATAATTAGAATATTTTGAGAAATAATTTGAATATTTTGAGGGATAATTGGAATGTTTTGAGAAACAATTAAAATATTTTGAGGGATAATTAGAAAATTTTGAGAAATAATTAGAATATTTTGAGGAATAACTAAAATATTTTGAGGGATAGTTAGAAAATTTTGAGAAATAATTAGAATATTTTGAGGAATAATTAGGGTGTTTTGTCTAGTGATGTGTTTGGGCCGGGGAAGGAGCCGCGCACCGGGAGCGGATCCAAATTCCTGGAAAAAGCAGGAGCGGCCGCTCCTCTGTACGCTGATAAAAGCCATGAACAGAGCCCGAACCCAGAGCCCGGATAGCTCAGTCGGTAGAGCATCAGACTTTTAATCTGAGGGTCCAGGGTTCAAGTCCCTGTTCGGGCGTTACATCTTTTCCTTATTTTTTCACGGCGCCATTTTTTTTTTTCCACTAAAATCCCTTTTTTACACCCGCGGCACGGTCGGCGCTGCCCGCCAAAGTGTCCCGGCTCCGTCTGCGGGGAATCCTGGTAAGAAATTAAAAAAAAAAGGAAATTAAAAAAAAAATAATTAATATGTGGGAAAAAATGCAACCGCCCGAACAGGGACTTGAACCCTGGACCCTCAGATTAAAAGTCTGATGCTCTACCGACTGAGCTATCCGGGCTCTGGGGCTGAGCCGGGCACTGCTGGGATATCCCCGTGCGCAGGAACTGCGCGGCTGCCGCGATTTCCCGGCCGGTGACCCCGCCTGCACCCCACTGCCTGCACCCCACTGCCTGCACCCCACTGCCTGCACCCCACCGACACCCCACTGCCTGCACCCCGATCTGCACCCCACTGCCTGCACCCCACCGACACCCCACTGCCTGCACCCCACCGACACCCCACTGCCTGCACCCCACTGCCTGCACCCCACCGACACCCCACTGCCTGCACCCCGATCTGCACCCCACCGACACCCCACTGCCTGCACCCCACTGCCTGCACCCCACCGACACCCCACTGCCTGCACCCCACTGCCTGCACCCCACCGACACCCCACTGCCTGCACCCCGATCTGCACCCCACCGACACCCCACCGCCTGCACCCCGATCTGCACCCCCACAGACACCCCACCGCCTGCACCCCACCGGCACCCCACTGCCTGCACCCCCACAGACACCCCACCGCCTGCACCCCACTTCCTGCACCCCCACCGGCACCCCACTGCCTGCACCTCCGTCTGCACCCCCAACTGACCCTTTCTGCCTGCACCCCACTGCCTGCACCCCCATTGTCTCATCTCACTATCCGCACCCCCCAACTGACCACTTCTGCCTGCACCCCACTGTCTGCACCCCGATCTGCCCCCCATTGTCCCACCCCACCGCCTGCACCCCCACCGGCACCCCCTGACTGACTGAGGAACATCCCGGGGACATTCAGGGGGACACCGGGGACACCGGCCGGGGCTCTGTGCAATCAGGAACATCTCGGGGGGACACCGGGAGGCACCGACCGGGGCTCTGTGCAATGAGGAACACCCCGAGGACATTTAGGGGGACATCAGGGGATATCGGCCGGGGCTCTGTGTAATGAGGAACATCTCGGGGACACTCAGGGGGACACCGGGGGGACACCGGTCGGGGCTCTGTGCAATCAGGAACATCTCGGGGGGACACCGGGGGGACACCGGCCGGGCTCTGTGCAATGCGGGACATCCCGGGGACATTCAGGGGGACACCGGAGGATACCAGCCGGGGCTCTATGAACATCTCGGGGGGACACGGGGGGGCACCGGCCGGGCTCTGTGCAATGCGGAGCGCGGCCGGGAGATGGCCCCGCACCGCCCCGCGCTGCGCCCGCCATTGTCCGCCGCCTCCGCCGCGGAGCTCCCGCCTCCCTCCGGCTCCTCCCGCATCCCCCCGGCTCCTCCCGCATCCCCCCGGCTCCTCCCGCATCCCCCCGGCTCCTCCCGGCTCCTCCCGCATCCCCGGCCCCGCCGCCGCCGCCGCTCGGAGCAGGTAGGGCCGCGGAGGGAGCGGGGGGCTCTGCTCGGCTCGTCCGGCAAAAAAATGATATTTCCTATTTAAATGGAGGATCGTGGGTCCGTAATTCGCCCTGCCGGGTTCCCGGAGCTTCCCCCAGAGCTGCGGCTCATCGCGGTGCTGCTCCAGGGAGCCCCAAAAGGAGCGGGGGGAGCGCGGGGCTGCCCCTTCCCAGGGCACGCCCGGGGTCTCGGGATGCCCCCTCGGGAATTTGGGGGGCCTGGAACAATGAGATGGTGCCCGAGGAACGGCGAAGTTGGGCGAAGGGGACAGGGGGGGTTGGGGTCCTGTCGCCTCCCGGCGGGGCAGGGGGAGGGACAGCGATGGGGACAGGGGGACAGAAATAGGGAAGGGATGGGGACGGGGATCGCGCGATCCTGGAGTGGTTTGGGGTTTGGTTTTTGGTGTTGGACCCTCTGGTCCCCACCCCCTGCGCTGGGCAGGGATGCCACCCTTTGGATCAGCGGCTGGGGACGGGGACAGGGACAGGGACAGGGGCAGGGACAGGGACAGGGACAGGGGCAGGGACAGGGACAGGGACAGGGACAGGGACAGGGACAGGGACAGGGACAGGGACAGGCCAGCCGTGGTGTGAGGCCGAGCAGGGTCAGCTCATCCCCAGCCCTAAAACCCCCCAGCTTTAGGGGCTGGAGGCTCTGCCGAGGATGCTGCTGGGATCCCGGATCCCTGCGCTCCTGCGGATCCCAGACCTGCGGGAATGCTCGTGGATCGGGAATTCCAGAGGTTTGGGAGCTCCGGGGGCTCCCTGCTCGTGTGTGCGAGGCCGAGCACGGCTGGGATTGTTCCCGGCTCATGGGCCCGGCTCCATGAGCACCAGCGTGACCGGGAAAATCGATCCTTCCTTCCCAGAGGGGCAGGGACGGGGTAGCAGGGAGCTGGGGGTGAGGGAGTGATCCTGGAGCCTGGTATTCCCAGGAAAATCAGTCCTTCCTTCCCAGAGGGGCAGGGACGGGGTAGCAGGGAGCTGGGGGTGAGGGAATGCTCCTGGAGCCTGGTATTCCCAGGAAAATCAATCCTTCCTTCCCAGAGCAGGAGGGACAGGATAACAGGGAGCTGGGGGTGAGGGAATGCTCCTGGAGCCTGGTATTCCCAGGAAAATCAGTCCTTCCTTCCCAGAGGGACAGGGACGGGGTAGCAGGGAGCTGGGGGGTGAGGAACCTGCCTGGAGCCTGGATCACCCAGGAAAATCAATCCTTTCCTTCTCAAAGTGGGAGGAATGGGATAACAGGGAGCTGAGGGGTGAGGGAATATTCCTGGTATTCCCAGGAAAATCAGTCCTTCCTTCCCGGAGAGGCAGGGACGGGATAACAGGGAGCTGGGGGTGAGGAACCCGCCTGTCCCGGATTTCCCGGGGTAGCCGCCCCAGCCGGGCACCTGCCCCACCTCGGAGCACAATCCTGAATTCCAGAGGGGGCTGGGGAGAGGATCCGGAGGATCCGGAGGATCCAGACGATCTGGAGGATCTGGAGGATCTGGAGGATCGGCCCTTCCAACCCTGCAGCTGGGAATTCCCAGCCTGCTGCAGTGGGAGCGGGTGCTCCATGTGGGAGCAGGGCTGGGATGCAGCAGGATTCACTGGGATAGACTGGGATTGACTGGGAAGCACTGGGATTGACTGGGATTCATTGGGATTCACTGGGAAGCACTGGGATTGACTGGGAAGCACTGGGATTGACTGGGATTCATTGGGATTCACTGGGAAGCACTGGGATTGACTGGGATGCAGCCTGGGATGATCCCAGTCCTCCCCACATCCCTGGGATGACGATCCCAGTCCTCCCTGAGATGATCCCAGTCCTCCCTGCATCCCTTTTTCCCTTCCAGACAGTTGGATTTGCTGGATTTGGGATTGATGGATCCATTTGTGGCTCCAGAAGCAAAACCCTCCGGGGATTATTAATTTTTTTTCCCATGATTTTTGACACCGGGTTCCCTTTTGAGATTTGCAATTCCAAACTGGGATGGGAATGCTGAGTTTTCCCTGCATCCCAGGATGATCCCTGTGCTCCCTAGGATGGGAATTCCTGATTTCCCTGCATCCCAGGATGATCCCTGGGATGGGAATTCCTGATTTCCCTGCATCCCAGGGTGATCCCTGGGATGGGAATTCCTGATTTCCCTGCATCCCAGGATAATCCATGTGCTCCCTGGGATGGGAATTCCTGATTTCCCTGCATCCCAGGATGATCCATGTGCTCCCTTCTCCCGAGGGAGCATCTGGCTGCGGGAGAGGCGCCCCATGGCAACAGGGAAGGGCCTGGAGCGTTTTCCATGGATACAGCAGCGGGATCCATCCCCATCCATCCCCCGGGGCCGCCCTGCAGCGCCGGGATCGGGGATGGACAGCGGGGTCAGGGATGGACAGAGGGATCAGGGATGGACAGAGGGATCAGGGACGGACAGAGGGATCAGGGATGGACAGAGGGATCAGGGATGGGATCAGGGATGGAGAGCAGGATCAGGGAGCGATCCCAAAGCAATCCCAAAGAAATCCCAAATCCTGCTGCTGCTTCCCAAGCTGTGCTCCACAGGGATCACCCCCAGGGATGGTTTTAGGGTGGGTTTAGGGAGACTTTGGGTGGTTTAAGGCGTTTTGGGGGTGATTTGGAGGTGGTTTTAGAGTGTTTTGGGTTTTTTTGGGGGGGTGTTTCTGGGGTGGTTTGGGGACATTTTTTGAGTGTTTTTGCAGCATTTTGGGGTGTTTTTGAGGTGCTTTGGGGGTGGTTTTAGGGTGATTTTGGGTGTTTTTAAGGCATTTTTGGGGACATTTTTAGGATGGTTTTAGGGTAGGTTTGGGGCATTTTTTGGGCATTTTTGAATGTTTTTGCAGCCTTTTGGGGGTGTTTTTGTGGTGCTTTTGAAGTGTTTTGAGGGCAGTTTTGGAGCGTTTCTGGGGTGGGTTTGAGGTGGTTTTGGGGCATTTTTTGAGTGTTTTTGCGGCATTTTGGGGGTGGGTTTGGGGTATTTTGGGGTGTTTTTAGGGCTCCAGCCCCTCCTGTCCCCGGGTGGGTGGCAGGAAGAAGCCGAGCCGAGATTTGCATAGGACACGGGCGGTGGCATCGGGGACAGCACGGTGCCACCTCCAGCGTCCCCCGGGGGTGGCCCTGCCCCCCAAAAACCCCAGCCCCAGTGTGAGGGGGAGATTCCGAAAATCTGGGCGTGGTGTGACACGGGGACAGGGGCAGGAGGTGGCTCCGGGGTCGGGGTGGGGTCTGGAGCTGCTTGGGGACACCATGGGGACACCGTGGGGTCCCATGGGGCCAGGAGTCGGGGTCTCTTTATTAGAGGGGGGACCCTGAGAGGGGGAAGGGAGGGATGGGGGTGCTCAGGGAACCCCTGGGATCCCATCCCTGCCCATGGGGAGCCGGGATCTGCCATGGGATCCCATGGGATCCTGCCGGGTTTCCCGGGATCAGGGTGGCTCTAGATCCCCTTTAACCATGGCACCATTAAAATCCCCATTAAATTCCCATTAAAATCCCATTAAATTCCCATTAAATCCCCGGAGCAAGAGGCTGTGACCCAGCATCACTTCCTGCTCCTGGACCCGCACTTAGAGGGCGATTTTGGGGCTTTTCCATGGGATTTTTTTGCTCTTTCTGAGAAGGGAAGGGGCTGAGCCACCTGCTCACGGTGTCCCCAAGGCAAGTGACATCCCCTGGTGGCAGCCAGACCCCTCAGCAGGGCAGGACTCAGCTCTGTGGGGTCCAACCCCATTCCCACCCCATTCCCGCCCCATTCCCGCCCCATTCCCCGGCAATCCCAGCCCCACACGCCCCAGTGGGATGCAGATGTTTGTCTTGGAGAGCAGCACGGAGCTGTGGCTTCGGCAGCCGCAAAATTCAGCCGGGACTTTGTTGCTTTTGGGTTAAAAGCGGATTTTCCTCTGTTCTGCCTCCAGCTTTTTGGGGTTTCTGCTTTTCCAGGAAAAAGGCACAGCTGCCAGCAGGGCCCGGAATGGCAGGGAAGGGAACATTCCCAACCTCTCAGCACCCCCTGGAGCCACTTTTTTCCAGCTGGAAAGCACCAAAATCCCTGGATGAGCTGGTGCTGGGGGGCTGAGAGGGACCTGGAAAGGGCCAAATCCCGTGGGAATTGTGGAGCTCGTTGGGAACCATCTGGTCCTGCAGAGCTCGGGGTCAGGGGGACAAAAAAAAAACCCAGGAGAGGTCTGGGGACACCCTGGGCTGGAGGGAGGTGGCCACTGGTCACTGGGGGGGTCTGGGGTCACTTGTGGGGCTGGGGGAGGTCCCAGGGCTCTCCTGGAGCTGGGATTTAGGGTTTTCCTGGTTTCCCCAAAAGGGGGATGGGGTGGCCAGGGGTCCCAGTAAAATGTTTGTTGTTACTGGGAAGGGGGAGGGGCCCCTTGGGGCCGTAAATTGGGGCATCAGCAAAGCCCTGTGTGGGGCAGAGGAGAGCCTGGGGGGCACTGGAGCCAGACCCATCCAAAACCCCAAAAATGGGAGGTCCTATGAGTCAAACCTGTCCAAAACCCCAAAAACTGGAGGTTCCATGAGCCAAACCCATCCAAAACCCCAAAAAATGGGAGATCCTATTAGTCAAACCTGTCCAACACCCCAAAAATTTGAGGTTTCATGAGCGAAACCCATCCAAAACCCCAAAAATGGGAGGCTCCATAAGCCAAACCTGTCCAAAACCCCAAAAAATGGGAGATCCTATGAGTCAAACCTGTCCAAAACCCCAAAAACTCGAGGTTTCATGATCCAAACCTTTCTAAAACCCAAAAAACTGAAGGTCCCATGAGCCAAACCTGTCCAAAACCCCAAAAACTGGAGGTTTTGTGAGTCAAACCCATCCAAAACCCCAAAAAATGGGAGGTCCAATGAGCCAAACTCATCCAAAACCCCAAAACCTGGAGGTTTCATGAGTCAAACTCATCCAAAACCCAAAATAATGGAGGTCCCATAAGCCAAACCTCTCCAAAACCCCAAAAACTTGAGGTTTCATGAGCCAAAAGCATCCAAAACCCCCCAAAACAGGAGGTTCCATGAGCCAAACCTTTCTAAAACCCCAAAACCTGGAGGTCCCATGAGCCAAACTCATCCAAAACTCGAGGTTTCATCAGCCAAACCTTTCCAAAAACCCCCAAAAATGGAGGTCCCATGAGCCAAACCCATCCAAAACCCCCAAAACTGGAGGTTCCATGAGCCAGATCTGCCCAGAACCCCAAAACCTGAAGGTCCCTGCTGGTGATTTTCAGAGCTGAGCACTGCCTGGGTGGGTGCTGGGGAATATCTGTGAAATCCAGAAATTTCCTGGCTCTTCCAGGCCATTCCCAGTTCCCCCTCCTGAAATAAGGGATGGGAGCTGCCCCTCAGCACCCTCATCCCTTCCTTTCCCATCTCTCCTTTCCCATTCTGCCTTAAAATTCCCTGGATTTGCTGCCAGGGGCTGATTTTTTCCCTCAAATCATTGAAATTTTTATGAAATCCCAGTGCTGGGGCAGCCTGGTGGGGTTTGGGGGGGCTCAGCCACAGCCGATCCCACTGCCCTCCCCAAATTTGGGGCTGATTTTGCCCTTTGGGGAAAAAAATTTGGGATTCCAGCTGAGTCCCTTCCCTGCCTGGTGTCCGTGGGCTCCCGGGGAAGTGGAAGCAGCAGCAGCTGCAGCCAAATTTTTATTTTTACCCCCTGGCCCTGCTGGGCCCCAGCTCGTTTCCCTTTTTCCAGGCACACAGGAAGGGCCGAGCCAGCCCGGCCTTCCTTATCCCAGAGATTCCAGAGGGTGGGAAAGGACCTTGGGATATTCCAGCCATCATCCCAGGGTGCTCCAAACCCCGAGAAACCCGGCCTTGGACACTCCCAGGGATGGGGCAGCCACGGGTTCTGTGGGGATCTGCAGCTGGGAATGAGCCTGGAGTGCAGAAATTGGGATTTTTTTATGGAATTCTGGAGTGGTTTGGGTTGGGAGATCCTCAGGATCATCCCATCCCCACCCCGTGCCGCTTCCCATGGTCCCAGGGTGCCCCAAACCCCATCCAGCCTTGGGGGCTCCCAGGGATCCAGGGGCAGCCAGGGATTCCCTGGGAATTCCAACCCAAAACATTCCAGGATTCCCTGTGCTGGTTTGGATGGGATGTTGGGAATAAATCCTTCCCTGGGAGGGAAGCATTCCCAGCATCAATCCCACACCTTCCCCCATTCCCAGCATGAATCCCACACCTTTCCCCATTTCCAGCCACCCATGGCCACCATCCGTTAACCCCACAACTTTTCCCATTCCCAGCATCAATCCCACACCTTCCCCCATTCCCATCCTTAACCCCACACCTTTCCCCATTCCCAGCATTAATCCCACACTTTTCCCCATTCCCATCCGTTAATCCCACACTTTTCCCTAGTCCCAGCATCAATCCCTCACCTTTCCCCATTCCCAACATCTGTAGTTACCATCCTTTAACCCCACACCTTTCATTTCCAGCCATCCATGGCACCCATCCATCAATCCCACAGCTTCCCCCATTCCCAGCATCAATCCCACAACTTTCCCCATTCCCAGCAGCCACGGCCACCATCATTTAACCCCACACCTTTCCTCATTTCCAGCATTAATCCCACACCTTTCCCTATTTCCAACATCAATCCCACAACTTTCCCTATTCCCAGCATCCATGGACACCCATCTCATGTTTCCCCACTCCCACCATCAATCCCTCATCTTTCCCCATTCCCAACATCTGTGGTTCCCATCCTTTAACCCCACACCTTTCCCCATTCCCAGCATCAATCCCACACCTTTTCCTGTTCCCATCCATTAACCCCACATTTTTCCCCATTCCCAGCATGAATCCCACACCTTTCCCCACTCCCAGCAGCCATGGCCACCATCTGTTAACCCCACAACTTTTCCCATTCCCAGCAGTAACTCCACACCCTTCCCCATTCCCAGCATCAACCCCACACCTTTCCCCCTTCCCATCCAGTAATCCCACACTTTTCCCCATTCCCAGCATCTGTCACCTTTCCCCATTCCCATCCTTAACCCCTCACCTTTCCCCATTCCCAGCATCAATCCCACACCTTTCCCCCTTCCCACCCATCAATCCCACACCTTTCCCCCTTCCCACCCATCAATCCCACACCTTTCCCCATTCCCCTCCATCAATCCCACACCTTTCCCCCTTCTCATCTGGTAATCCCACACTTTTCCCCACTCCCAGCATCAATCCCACACCTTTCCCCACTCCCAGCATTAACCCCACACCTTTCCCCATTCCCAGCATTAATCCCACACCTTTGCCCACTCCCAGCATCAATCCCACACCTTTCCCCCTTCCCACCCATCAATCCCACACCTTTCCCCATTCCCCTCCATCAATCCCACACCTTTCCCCCTTCTCATCTGGTAATCCCACATTTTTCCCCACTCCCAGCATCAATCCCACACTTTTCCCCATTCCCATCCTTAACCCCTCACCTTTCCTCACTCCCAGCATCAATCCCACACCTTCCCCATTCCCAGCATCAGCCCCTCACCTTCCCCACTCCCTCCCCAGGCCACCTCGCAGTGACCCCGTCCGTTCCCACCCCAGGAGCAGCAGGATGCCGTTCTCCTGACCCCGACCCCAGGATGTCGTGCCGCCGCGGTCCCGGCGAGCCGTGGCCGGCGCTGGAGTCGGTGGGGCTGAGCCGCAAGGAGCTGGCGCTGGCCGAGGCGCTGCAGATGGAGTACGACGCCTTATCCCGGCTCCGCCAGGACAAGGAGGAGAGCCGGGCCAGGAAGGAGCAGCTCCAGGAGCGCTCCCTCATCTCCTGGGACGAGCCCGTGGACAGGAGCGCCATCAAAGCGGCGCGGGGGCTCTCCGGCTCCGACCCCGCGCTCAGCCGCGCCGTCCCCGAGGGTCCCCAAGCGCCACCGGGGCCCGGCCCTGCCCGGCCGGAGCCGCAGCCCTGGAAGGGCCCCCTGAGCGGGGATTACCTGCTCATCTTCCAGGGCTCCCAGCGGGATTTCCTCGGGGAGCCCCTCAACGGCTCCGAGCCCCACGGCGGCGGCGGTTCCCCCAAAAAGCTCTCGCCGCCCCCGCTGCCGCCGCGGCACCCGCTGTGGGGCTGCCCCGAGGGCGGCCAGCGCCCGGGCAAGGCGTCCCCGCTGTCCCCCAAGGGCCAGGCCCAGCCCAGGGACATCAACGTGTTCTCGGCGGCTCAGGACAAGCTTTTGGGGCGCCGCATCTCCCAGGAGGATCCCTACGGCGTGGACGCCATCACCTGCCTCAACCTCAAGTCCACCTACGAGCGCGAGGCGCTGAGGGAAGGTTCCCGGGGCTGGAAGGAAGGCAGGAGCATCCTGGAGAAGGAATCCAGCGGGAAGCCGGTGGCACGGAGCAAGACCATGCCCCCCCAGGTGCCCCCGCGCACCTACGGGGCCCGCGCGGGCGGCAGGAAGAACCTGGCGGCCAACAGGAACCGCAGGATCTCCGTGGAGCCGGTGCGGCTTCCCAGGGGATGGAGATGGGAATTCAGAGATGGGAGTTCAGAGATGGGAATTCAGAGCTGGGAGTTCAGAGATGGGAGTTCGGAGATGGGAGTTCGGAGATGGGAATTCAGAGATGGGAGTTCAGAGATGGGAATTCAGAGATGGGAGTTCAGAGATGGGAATTCAGAGATGGGAGTTCGGAGATGGGAGTTCAGAGATGGGAATTCAGAGATGGGAGTTCGGAGATGGGAGTTCAGAGATGGGAATTCAGAGATGGGAATTCAGAGCTGGGAGTTCAGAGATGGGAGTTCAGAGATGGGAATTCAGAGCTGGGAGTTCAGAGATGGGAGTTCAGAGATTGGAATTCAGAGATGGGAATTCAGAGATGGGAGTTCAGAGCTCGGAATTCAGAGCTGGGAGTTCAGAGCTGGGAGTTCAGAGCTGGGAGTTCAGAGATGGGAATTCAGAGATGGGAGTTCGGAGATGGGAATTCAGAGATGGGAGTTCAGAGATGGGAATTCAGAGATGGGAATTCAGAGATGGGAGGTCAGAGATGGGAATTCAGAGATGGGAATTCAGAGATGGGAATTCAGAGATGGGAGTTCAGAGATGGGAATTCAGAGATGGGAATTCACAGAGATGTGAATTCAGAGATGGAAATTCAGAGATGGGAATTCAGAGATGGGAATTCAGAGATGGGAATTCACAGAGCTGGGAATTCAGAGCTGGATGGGGCGTCCCAGAGCTGGGTGTCCTCCTGGGTGGGTTCTCCTTGTGCTGTCATGGTGGCTCCGTGGAATGGGATGTGGGAAGAGGCATCTGAGGGTGGAGATGTCCCATGAGACAGCCCTGCCCAGAGCCCCAGAAACTGAGCCAGACCTGCCCACAACCCCAAAAACTGAGCCAGACCTGCCCACAACCCCAAATCTGAAAAGTCCCATGAGCCAGACCTGTCCACAACACCAAAACTGAGTCAGCCCTGCCCAAAACCCCAAAACTGAGCCAGACCTGCTGAAAACCCCAAAACTGAGTCAGACCTGCCCAAAACCCCAAAACTGAGCCAGACCTGCCCAAAACCCCAAAACTGAAGGTCCTGTGGGTCAGACCTGGCACGGCAGTGCCACCTGCCCTGCTGGGGACAGCAGCGAGCAGTGTCCCCTGCAGCACCCCCACGGCCTGGGGACACTCCCTGCCCATCCTGCTGCTCCTCCCTGGGGGATATCCCTGGGAATGGCCACTTTTGGGGGGCTCTGAGGGTCTCCCAGCTGTGGGCAAGCCAAACCCCCCCCATGCTGGCCCACGGCCCCCACACCGCTGCAGGGCCACCTCTGTCCCCACCACGGTGGCCCTGGCGTGGCGCAGCGGGGGGTCTGGGGGTCCCCACGGGGGTGTGGGCCCCGGGGGTGACCCCCCAGCTCACGGGCTCGTGCCCTGCCCCACAGGTGGCCCCCAGGCCCCACTCCTTGGCCAACGGCTACGAGCTCTTCGAGGTGTCCGAGGAGCGCGACGAGGAGGTGGCCGCGTTCTGTCACATGCTGGACGTGTGAGTACCCAAAACATCCCCAAAACAAGCCAAAGGGGCTTCAGGGCCATCCTGAGGGGCTTCGGGGCCACCAAAAGGGGATCCAGGGCCACCAAGAGGGGTTTCATGGTCACAAAAGGGGATTCAGGGCCATTCCAATGGGGTTCAGGGCTACCCTGAGAGGCTTCAGGGCCACCAAAAAGGGGATTTGGGGCCACCAAAAGGGGATTCAGGGTCACCAATGGGGATTCAGGGCCACCAAAAGGGGATTCGGGGCCACCAAAAGGGGATTCAGGGTCACCTCGAGGGGATTCAGGGCCACCCCAATGGTTCAGGGCTACCCTGAGGCTTCAGGGCCACCAAAAGGGGATTCAGGGTGCCCCAGAAGGGTTTCAGGGCCACCCCAAGTGGATTCAGGGCCACCAAGAGGGGTTTCATGGCCACAAAAGGGGATTCGGGGCCACCAAGAGGGGCTGTTCCCCGCGGTGCTGAGCCCTTGTGGTGCCAAAAGGGGATTCAAGGCCAGGCCGGTGATTTTTGGGGCTGGGGACCCCCCAGCCCCAGCGGGAGCCCTGAGCCACCCCCGCCCCGCAGGCTGCGCTCCAGCTGCGGCTCCAGGGACGGCTCCGGCTCGGGCTTGGTGTGGAGCGCGGTGAGCCCGAGCGCGGAGCAGCCGGGCCTCGGCGCCAGCCTCAAGGTGACGGTGCTGTGTGACGGCCTGAGGGAGCCGCTGACCTTCACCTGCGACTGTGAGTGCCGCTCCCGGAATTGCCGCGTTCCCACATTCCCACGTTCCCGCTGTTCCTGCCGTTCCCACCGTTCGCGCTGTTCCCACTGCTCCTGATGTTGCCGCTGTTCCTGATGTCCCCATCATTCCCCCATCTCCACCATTCCACCATTCCCCCCATCCCGACATTCCGCCATCCCCACCATTTCCCCAATCCCACCATCCCCACCAATCCCACCATTCTCCCATTCCCACATCCCCACCATTCCCATTATTCTCATAACTCCCGCCATTCCCCCAATCCCACCATTCCCCCAATCCCACCATTCCTCCAATCCCTCCATCCCCATTATTCTCCCCATCCCCTCCATCCCCACCATTCCCACCAATCCCACCATTCCCATCAATCCCACCATTCCCATCAATCCCACCATCCCCACCATTCCCCCCATCCCCTCCATCCCCACCATTCCCACCATTCCCCCCATTCCCATATCCCCACCATCCCCATCATTCCCCCATTCCCCCCATCCCCACCATTCCATCATTCCCCCATCCCCACCATTTCCCCAATCCCACCGTTCCCACCATTCCCTCCATCCCACCATCCCAAATATTCCTCCATTCCCCCATCCCCAACATTCCCCCATTTCCCCCATCCCCACCAATCCCACCACTCCCACATCCCCACCATTCCATCATTCCCACGTCCCCACCATCCCCACCATTTCCCCAATCCCACCGTTCCCACCATCCCCACCACTCCCTCCATCCCCCATTCCCATATCCCCACCACCCCCAATATTCCCCCATCCCCTCCATCCCCCCATTCCCACTATCCCCAATATTCCTCCATTCCCCCATCCCCAACATTCCCCCGTTTCTCCCATCCCCACCATCCCCACCAATCCCACCATTCCATCATTCCCACGTCCCCACCATCCCCTCCATCCCCACTATTCCCCCATTCCCCCATCCCCACAATTCCCCCAATCCCCCATTCCCACAATTCCCCCCATTCCCCCATCCCCACAATTCCCCCATTCCCCGTTCCCGTCCCCAGGCTCCTCCACCGTGGACCTGCTGATCTACCAGGCCCTGTGCTACACCCACGACGAGCTGCGCGCCGTCGACGTCCAGGATTTCCTGCTCAAGATCTGCGGCCTGGAGGAATTCCTGCAGAAGTGAGTGGCCGCGGGGAAAATGGGGAAAAACGGGGGGAAAAACGGGGAAAAAAACAGAAAGAAATGGGAAAAAGCAGGGAAAAAAAAAAAAAAAAAAGGGAAAAAAAACCCAGGAAAAAAATGGGAAAAAGCAGGGGGAAACCAGAAAAAAATGGGAAAATGCAGGGGAAAAAACCAGAAAAAAAAAAGGGAAAAAGCAGGGGAAAACCAGAAAAAAAGGAAAAACAGGGAAAAAATGGGAAAACCAGGGAAAAAACGAAAAAATAGGGGAAATGCAGGGAAAAACCAGAAAAAAAATGGAAAACCAGGGGAAAAATGGGAAAACCAGGGGAAAATGGGAAAAAAATGGGGAAAAAGCAGGGGAAGAAAGCACAAGGAAAATGGAGAAGAATGAGGGGGAATGGGGGAAAAGTGGGGGGGAAAATCAGGAAAAAAACAGGGAGAAAACAAGGGGGAAATGGGGAAAAACTGGGTGAAAATTGAGAGAACAGGGAAAAATTAGGAAAAAATAGGGGGGAAACAAGGGAAAAGTGGGGAAAAACAGGGGAAAATGGAAAAAAACTTGGAAAAATGGGAAAAACAATCTGGGAAACCAGGGAAAAACCAGGGAAAATATGGAATAAAATGGGAAAACAATAAAAAAAATCTGGGAAACCGCGGGAAAACCAGGGAAAATATGGAATAAAATGGGGAAAGCAGGGGAAAAAAAGCAGGGAAACCAGGGAAAATCCATGGCAGGCACTCCAGGGTGTGATGAAGGCCCAGGGTTGATCCAGCGAGCACAGCAGGAGCTTCTCAGCTCCTTTTCCTGCCTCTGGAGCTGCTCCTGCCAAAAGCAATGTTGGGAATGCCTTGGGAATGTCACTCCTGGTCAGGCTGACTCCCAAACCCCTGGAAAACCAGCTGGGAGCTGCCAAAATTGCTTTTTGGAGGAGGATTCTGTCAAAGCCGTGTCAGGCAGCGGAGCCTGGATAAATCCCAGCCCTGGATAAATCCCAGGAGAAGGTGGGAGAGGGACTTGGGGGGGCTCAGGAATGTCAGGGGTGGCCAAAGTGGATCCCATCCCTGCTTCCCTGGAGGAATTCTGGTTTTCCAGGGGTTTGGGGAGCTCTGTGCAGAGGGAGAAGCAGCAGCCACGGCGTTCCTGGGGCTGGGGGCAGCTCCTGCCTCTGGAGAGCTGCCCTGGAGCTGGATCAGGACCTAAGGGGACGCCTGGGAACGGGTTTGGGATCGGGAGAGGGAGCCCAGAGCTGCTCCAGCACCCCCAGGGGGGCTTCAGGGACAACAAAGAGGGGGTTCAGGGACACCAAAGGGGGTCCAGGGACACCCTGAGGGGGTTCAGGACCACCAAAGGGGGGTTCAGGGACACCAAAGAGGGGTTTAGGGACACAAAAAGGGGGTTTAGGGACACCCAGAGGGGGTTCAGGGACACCCAGAAGGGGTTCAGGACCACCAAAGGGGGGTTCAAAGCTACCAAAGGGGATTCAGGGGAATCCAAAGGGGGTTCAGGGCCACCTAGAGGGGCTTCACGGCCACCAAAAGGGGGTTCAGGGCCACCCTGAGGGGGCTCAGGGCTAGCAAAGGGGGGATCAGGGCCACCTTGAAGAGGTTCATGACTATCAAAGGGGGTTCAAAGCTACCAAAGGGGGTTCAGGGGAATCCAAAGGGGGTTCAGAGCCACCCCAAGGAGGCTTCAGGGCCACCTAGAGGGGCTTCACGGCCACCAAAAGAGGCTGCAGAGCCACCAAAAGGGGGTTCAGGGCCACTCAGAGGGGGCTCAGGGCCACCTTGAGGGAATTCAGGGCCACCCAAAAGGGATTCAGGGCCACCCTGAGGGGGTTCAGGGCCACCAAAAGGGGCTGTTCCAGGGGTGCCGAGCCCTTGTGGTGCCCAACAGCCCCAGCAGATGTGTCCAGCTGTGTCCAGCTGTGTCCAGGTGGGCACGGCAGCCCTGGGGCTGCCATTCCCAAAGGAATGATCCCCTTTTGGGGCAGGGAGCAGCCCCCGCAGGACATTTCCCCGCTCCGCTGGGAAAGCCCTGGCACACAAAGCCCCTTTTGTGGCCGAGGGGACGCTGGAAGTGCCAAACCCTCCCTGAAGGGCCGGGCCGGCCCCGGGGCTCCGCTGCCACCCCGAGCTGCTGGCATGGGATTCCCGTGGGATTGTCCCACCTCAGGGGGCTCCTGCTGCCCAGAGCCAGCCCGGGAACGGGGCTGGAGCGGGAGGCAGGGTGGCATTGCCTGCTCCAGGATTCCCAGTGTGATTCCTAGCTCAGGGGTTCCCCCTGTCATTCCCAGCTCCAGAATTCCCACTTCATTCCCAGGTCCAAGGTCCCCCTGTCACTCCCAGCTCCAGAATTCCCACTGTCACTCCCAGGTCCAGGATTCCCACTGTCACTCCCAGCTCCAGAATTCCCCCTCTCATTCCCAGCTCCAGAATTCCCCCTCTCATTCCCAGCTCCAGAATTCCCCCTCTCATTCCCAGCCCCAGATTTCCCCCTGTCATTCCCAGCTCCAGAATTCCTCCCGTCACTCCCAGCTCCAGAATTCCCCCTGTCATTCCCAGCTCCAGAATTCTCCCTGCCATTCCCAGTCCCAGATTTCCCCCTCTCATTCCCAGCTCCAGAATTCCCCCTCTCATTCCCAGCCCCAGAATTCCCCCTGCCATTCCCAGCTCCAGAATTCCCCCTCTCATTCCCACTCCCCCATCCGTGCCCTGCTTCCCACGGATCCTGGGCAGGTCCTGGCAGGCCGGGCCGGCTCCGGAGGGGAAGGAGGGAAAACAATTCCTCATTCTCTGGATTTCCTGGTGCCACAAAGGTCCCTGTGCAGGCAGGGCGGCCACCCTGAGCCCCGGCCAAGGCTGCTGGCCTGGGGGACATCGGGATGGGGCACCCAGGCGGGATTTTGGGGCACCCAGGCGGGATTTTGGGGTGTGGGATGAGGCTGTGGAGCTCTCCCTGCACGTTTGGAAGGCACGAGTTCACCCAACCATGCAGGAAATCTGTTCTCACTGGGAACCCCAGCCAAGGGTGCCTGGCCAGGGGATTTTGGGGCAGCCAGACGGGATTTTGGGGCTTCCAGGCAGAATTTTGGGGTGTGGGATGAGCCAGTGGAGCTCTCCCTGCGCGTTTGGCAGGCACGAGTTCACCCAGCCCTGCAGGAAGTTCAGCCTTGCTCTGAGCCCATCCCAAGGGTGCCTGGCTGAGGGATTTCAGGTGGGATTTTGGGGCACCCAGGTAGGATTTTGAGGCAGCTGTGTGGGATTTTGGGGTGTGGGGTGAACCTGTGTCCCTGTCCCTTCATGTTGGACAAGTTCACGAGTTCACCCAGCCCTGCAGGAAGCTTGGTCTCACTGTGAACCTCAGCCAAACCTGCAGGGCCAGGGGATTTTGGGGCACTCCAGGTGGGATTTTGGGGGGATTTTAGGGCACCCAGGTGGGATTTTGGGGTGTGGGATGAGGCTGTGGAGCTCTCCCTGCACGTTTGCCAGGCACAAGTTCACCCAGCCCTGCAGGAAATCTGTTCTCACCGTGAACCTCAGCCAAGGGTGCCTGGCCAGGGGATTTTGGGGCACTCCAGGTGGGATTTTGGGGGGATTTTGGGGCAGCCAGGGTGGTTTTTGGGCTGTGGGGTGACCCCGTGGCCCTGTCCCCACAGCAAGCACGCGCTGGGCAGCCACGAGCACATCCAGCACTGCAGGAAATTCGACATCGACATCCGGCTGCAGCTGCTCCGCAGGAAGGGCGTGCGCAGCGACCTGGCCCGCACGGTGCGTGTCACCTCCCGGGACACTGAGGGATTGGTGTCACCTCCCTGGGACTTCAGGGGTTTGGTGTCACCTCCCTGGGACACCGGGGCCAGGGTCACCTCCCCGGGACACTGAGGGGGTGGTGTCACCTCCCTGGGACACCAAGGGGTTGGTGTCACACCATGGGGTCGGTGTCACCTCCCTGAGACGCTGGGACTTTTGTGTCACCTCCCTGGGACACCACGGGGTTGGTGTCACCTTGCTGGGACACTGAGGGGTCAGTGTCACACCAGAGGGTCAGAGTCACACAGGGGGGTTGGTGTCACCTCCCTGGGACTCCTGGGGTTTGGTGTCACCTCCCTGGGACTTCAGGGGTAGTGTCACCTTCCTGGGACACTGAGGGTTTGGTGTCACCTCCCTGGGACTTCAGGGGTAGTGTCACCTTCCTGGGACACTGCATGGTCAGTGTCACACCAAGAGGTTTTGTGTCACCTCCCTGGGACACCACGGGCTTGGTGTCACCTCGCTGGGACACTGAGGAGTCAGTGTCACCTACCTGGGACTCCTGGGGTCAGTGTCACCTCCCTGGGACACTGCAGGGTCAGTGTCACACTGCAGGGTCAGTGTCACACCGAGGGGTCGGTGTCACCTCCCTGTGGCCCCGCTCAGCCTCTCTGTGTCCCCAGGCCAGCGATGACCAGAGCCCGTCCACCCTCAACCACCACATCCACCTGCAGGAGCGGCCCATCAAGCAGACCATCAGCAGGTAGGGCAGGGACACGGTGGCACTGTCCCCAACGCCCACCCAGGGGACACGGTGGCGCTGTCCCCAGTGCCCACCCAGAGGACACGGTGGCGCTGTCCCCAGTGCCCACCCAGGGGACACGGTGGCGCTGTCCCCACGTGTCCCCCGGCCGGGCTGAGCGCTGTCCCTGTCCCCCAGGCAGGCCCTGAGTCTCCTCTTCGACACCTTCCACAACGAGGTGGACGCGTTCCTGGCGGCCGAGGTGAGCCCAGCGCTGCCTTTGGGGGGTTTTGGGGGGTTTTGGGGGTTTTTGGGGATTTGGGGTATTTTTATCCTCTGAGAATGCAGTGGGCAAAGGCTGCTGGGTGTTCCAAACTCCCAGATTGTATCCAGGTAGGAATGCGTGGCTCCTCCCCTGGGCGGAGCCTCTCCCAATAGGATCAGCCATGCAGGGACACTCACTGGCCATGAACAAAGGATAATTAATAATTAATGGTCCATGAACAGCAGAGATCTCCCCAGAGGAAGGATGGAAGAGATAAAAATATAAAGAGACAAAACATAAATGTAATGAACATAATATAAATACTATAAATAAATAAATACAATATAGTTATACTTATAAAAATTAATATTATGTAAATATAATATAATATAATATAACATAACATAACATAACATAACATAACATAATATAATATAATATAATATAATATAATATAATATAATATAATATAATATAATATAATATAATATAGTATAATATATATGATGTGATATGATATAATATCAGTTTATATAATATCATATTATAATATTATATAATTATATAATATCAGATTATATAATAACATTATATAATAATATAATGTCAGATTATACCATATCACATCACATCATATATCATGTATCATATATATTATATTATATTATATTATATTATATTATATTATATTATATTATATTGTATTGTATTGTATTGTATTGTATTATATTATATTATATTACATTACATTACATTACATTACATTTTATTATATATAGAGATAAAATACAACTATAATTATAATTTTATAATTATAATTATATGTACCACACTATAATAGGATACAATATAAATATAAGGGATAAAGAAATAAAGAGACAAACAAAACTGCCCCACCCCTAACAGACCAACAGCACTCACCCCCCATCCACACCTTCCGTCCCCCTGAGCCGGCTCCTCCCGTGTCCCCTCAGGGCGATGTCCCCCTCAAGGCCGAGCGCGTGATCCAGTCAGTCATGGCCATCTGCAGCGCCCTGGCGGCCGTGGAGTCGCAGGAGATCACCGCTGCCCTCAACCAGATGCCGCCCTGCCCGTCCCGCATGCAGCCCAAGATCCAGAAGGTGAGCTGGGGGTGTCCTGGTTTAACAGCCAGCTTCTGCTGAGGGAGGCAGGAGCCCCCCTGAAACGGGAAATGCAAACCCCCTCCCTCTGAATTGTTATAAATTTGAAATTAAGGGGCTCTCAGGCGAAGGTACGGGAGCAGGAATAACAGTTCTTTAGTGGGAAAATTAAAATACAAACGCAATAGTGCAAAAAAAGAAAACAAAACCCTGCCAGAGTCAGAAGAGGAGCAGCCCAAGATCCAGAAGGTGAGCCTGGGGTGTCTTGGTTTGCACAGCCATGTTCTGCTGAGGGAGGCAGGAGCCCCCCTGAAATGGGAAATGCAAACCCCCTCCCTCTGAATTGTTATAAATTTGAAATTAAGGGGCTCTCAGGCAAAGATATGGGAGAAGGAATAAGAATTCTTTAGTGGGAAAATTAAAATACAAATGCAGTAGTGCAAACAAAAACCCAAAAAACAACCCTGCCAGAGTCAGTTTAGGAGCTGCCCCTGTGGGTCAGGGGGTGGCACAGCCCCATGCCAGGGGGGCTCAGCCTCCTGCAGTGCCAGCTGTGCTTCTGCTGCAGCAGGGATCCTGCACAAGGGGGGAGTTTTCCTCTGGAGCTCCAGCGCTGCTGGGATGGGCCTGGTGTCCTCTGGGAATGCAGGGCAGGAGAAAGCTGCTCCTCTGGGAATGCGGGGCAGGAGAAAGCTGCTCCTGTGGGAATGCGGGGCGGGAGAAAGCTGCTCCCGTGGGAATGCAGGGCAGGAGAAAGCTGCTCCTGTGGGAATGCGGGGCAGCAGAAAGCTGCTCCTGTGGGAATGCGGGGCAGGAGAAAGCTGCTCCTGTGGGAATGCAGGGGGCAGAGGCTGTGCTGGTGTCCCAAACCTCAGATTGTATCCAGGTAGGAATGCTTGGCTCCTCCCCTGGGCGGAGCATCTCCCCATGGGATGCTGGAATTGGATCAGCCATGCAGGGACACTCCCTGGCCATGGACAGAAGATAATTAATAATTAACGACCTATGAACAGCAGAGATCTCCTGGAGGGAGGATTGGTTGTGGAAGAGATAAAGCAAACTGCCCCATGAGCAGCAGAGAACTGCTCCTCCTTTAAGAGGTGGCAATAGAATCCACACTTATCTTGCAATCCAGCACCCGAAGGAACTCAGCCAGGAGTGGGAGGAGAAAAAAAATGGTCACATCTGGCTTTTTTCCCTCCTTTCCACCACGTGGAAAATCCCTCAATAGCCGCGAGCAGCCTGGATCTGGCAGCCTGGGGTGGTTATGTAAAATCCACCTTGGCAGCGCTCAGGGGTTTCTTGTGGTTTCTCTTTTTTTTGTGTGTGGTTTCTCTCTTTTTTGGTGGTTTTTCTCTCTTTTTTTTAGCGGTTTCTCTTTTTTTTTTTTTTGGTGGTTTCTCAATTTTTTCTGTGTGTTTTTTTTTTTTTCTCTTTCCCTCCACAGGATCCAAACGTTCTGGCCAAGAGGGAAAATCGAGGTATTTCTCTTCTCCTGCTTCCCTTTTCTGGGCTCAAGTTCGTGCCATGCTTTTCATCTTCAAGCCCCTCCTCCCCCTTCAGTTCTTGAGGCCAAAAAACGGGTTGGAAACCGGTCTGGTTAAAAAAGAAAAAAAAAAAAAAAGGAGGATTTTGGGGGGTGTTGTTGCTCCTTGTGAGCTCCAAAAGGAAAATTTGGAATTCCCCTTACTCCAAATGGGAAGTTTGGAATTTCCCCATCATTAATTCACCCCTGAGTGGGGGCAAAGCAGCATGGGGGTCCCAAATTCAGGTTTGAGGGATGGATCCATGAGGGATTGAGGGATCTCAGAGGGACTGATGGGTCCCTGACGGATTGATGGATCCATGAGTGATCAATGGATCCCTGTCCGTGTTTCCCTGAGGAAAATTGATTGATTCCTGAGGGACTGATGGATCTGTGAAGGATTGATGGATCCCTCTCTGTGTTTCCCTGAGGGATTCATGGATTCCTGAGGGATTGATAGATCCATGAGGGATTGATTGATCGATCCCTGTCCATGTTTCCCTGAGGGATTGATGGATCCCTGTCCATGTTTCCCTGAGGGATTCATGGATCCCTGCCCCCATTTCTGAGGGACTGACGGATCCCTATCCATGTTTCCCTGAGGGATCGATGAATCCATGAGGGATTGATGGATCCCTGTTTCTGGGGGATTCATGGATCCCTATCCATGTTTCCCAGAGGGATCAATGGATCCCTGTCCCCATTTCTGAGGGATCAATGGATCCCTATCCATGTTTCCCTGAGGGATTAATGGATCCCTATCCATGTTTCCCTGAGGGATCAATGGATCCCTGTCCCCATTTCTGAGGGATCAATGGATCCCTATCCATGTTTCCCTGAGGGATCAATGGATCCCTGTCCCCATTTCTGAGGGATCAATGGATCCCTATCCATGTTTCCCTGAGGGATTAATGGATCCCTATCCATGTTTCCCTGAGGGATTAATGGATCCCTGTCCATGTTCCCTCGAGGGATCAATGGATCCCCACCCCCGGATTCTGAGGGATTGATGGATCCCTGTCCCTGTTTCCTGATGGATTCATAGATCCCTGCTCCTGTTTCTGAGGCACTAGCAGCTCCCTATCCATGTTTCCCTGAGGGATCGATGAATCCATGACGGATTGATGGATTCCTGTCCATGTTCCCCTGAAGGATCAATGGATCCCTGTCCATGTTTCTGAGGGATCGATGGATCCCCGCCCTCATTTCTGAGGGGTTGATGGATCCCTGTCCCTGTTCCCCTGATGGATTCATGGATCCCTACCCCCGTTTCCGAGGCACTGACGCATTCCCCCCGCCGTGTCTCCCGCAGAGAGGATCGTGGAGAGCCTCACGGCTGCCATCCTCAACCTGGTGGAGCTCTACTGCAGCACCTTCAACGCCGACTTCCAGACGGCCGCGCCCGGCAGCCGCGAGCTGGGCGCGGCGCAGGAGGCGCGGCTGCTCACCTGCCCGCTGAGCTTCACCGTCTACGCCACGCACCGCATCCCCATCACCTGGGCCGCCAGGTAAGGCCTCGCCCGGTGCCCTGGTGTGCACGGCCAGGTGTGTGACACGGCCACCCAACACCGTCACTCCTCGCCCGCTGCCTTGGTGTGCAAAGCTGGGTGGTTGCTGAGGAAGGCACGGCCTCCCCTGAAATGGAAAATGAAATCCCTTCCCTCCCGTCGAATTAATGTAATTTTGAAGTTAAAGGATTGTCGGGTAAAGGGGTGGGAATGGGGATGACAGTGGTTTGTTGGGGGAATTAAAATATAAATGCAATAGTGCAAAAAAAACCCCCAAAAAAACCATAAAAAAGAAGCCTGAGGGAGTCAGCAAAAAACAAAACGTTCCTGGCAATGTGGCACTTCAAAATCCCACTGTGTGTCTGGGACACCCTAAAATCCCAGTGTGTTCCTGGGACCGCTGGCACTGGGACACCCCAAAATCCCAGAGTGTGTTCCTGGGAACGCTGGCACTGGGACACCCCAAAATCCCAGCACATTCCCAGGATTGCTGGCACTGGGACACCCCAAAATCCCAGCATATTCCTGGGATCGCTGGCACTGGGACACCCCAAAATCCCAGCACATTCCCGGGATCGCTGGCACTGGGACACCCCAAAATCCCAGCACATTTCTGGGACACCCCAAAATCCCAGCACACCTGGGAATGCTGGCACTGGGACACCCCAAAATCCCAGCATATTTCTGGGATCACTGGCACTGGGAAACCCCAAAATCCCAGCGTGTTTCTGGGACACCCCAAAACCCCAGCACATTCCCGGGACCCCTGGCACTGGGACACCCCAAAACCCCAGCCTGTTGCCGGGATCGCTGGCACTGCCAGCCAGGCCGGGATGTCCCCGCAGCTCGGGCCGGGCTGGCTCATCCCGAGCCCACCCGGGGGAGGTGACAGATGGCCCCGCGCCCCGCGCCAGCGGCGTGGCCCCTTTGTTCCGCTCCTGCGTGCCCGTGCCCGGCGCGGGGGGGACCGGAGGGGACCGGGAGGGGACCGGGGGGTGGCGACAGCGGCGCCGGCAGAGCCGCCCCGCCGGGGACCCCTCGCCTTTGTCCTTGTCCTTAATGTATTCCCTTGGTGAGTGGCTCCGAACAAAGCGGCGAGCCTGGGAAATGCCGCCAGCCCCTGACCCCCGCGCCCCCCAGCCCTGCCCGGATTGTCGCAGCCCTGCCCGGATTGTCGCAGCCCTGCCCGGATTGTCGCTCGGCACCTGCCACATGGCAGGGCCCCCCCGTGTGCCGGAATGCGCCGTGCCATATGGTGCTGGGGACATCGGGGCGGGGGGACGTGTCCCCGTTCTGTCCCCCTTTCCCATCCTCGGGGCAGCATTTAGGGGCTCTGATGATCTGGGTTTTCCCATCATTGTGGAAGGATTTAGGGGTTCTGACGATCCGGGTTTTCCCATTGTTATGGAAGGATTTAGGGGCTCTGGTAATCCGGGTGAAGCCCCCACTTTTCCATTCTTGGGAAGGATTTAGGGGCTCTGGCAATCAGGTTTTCCCGTCCTTGGGGCAGGATTTAGGGGTTTTGATGATCCAGGTTTTCCCGTCCTTGGGGCAGGATTTAGGGGTTCTGGTGATCTGGATGAAGTTCCCCCTTTTCCATTCTTGGGGAAGGATTTAGGGGCTCTGGTAATCAGGTTTTCCCATCCTTGGGGCAGCATTTAGGGGCTCTGATGATCCGGGTTTTCCCATTCTTGGGAAGGATTATGGGGCTCTGGTGATACAGGTTTTCCCATCATTGTGGAAGTATTTAAGGGTGCTGGTGATCTGGGTTTTCCCATCATTGTGGAAGTATTTAGGGGCTCTGGTGGTCTGGATAAAGCCCCACCACCCCTTTTCCATCCTTGGGGCAGGATTTAGGGATTCTGGTGATCCAGGTTTTCCCATCCTTGGGGAAGGATTTAAGGGCTCTGGTGATCCAGGTTTTCCCATCCTTGGGGCAGGATTTAGAGGTTCTGGTGGCCCAGATAAAGCACCACTCCTTTCCCATCCTTGGGACAGGATTTAAGGGCTCTGGTGATCTGGGTTTTCCCATCCTTGGTGGAGGATTTAGGGGCTCTGCTGACCCAGGTTTTCCCATCCTCAGGACAGGATTTAGGGGCTCATTTGGTGTTTTTCCCTGCAGTTATGAAGATTTCTACCTCTCGTGCTCCCTCAGCCACGGCGGGAAGGAGCTGTGCAGCCCCCTGCTCACCAGGAAGGCCCACGTCTACAAATACCTCTTCCACCTCATCATTTGGGACCAGCAGTAAGGCGTTTGGGACCACGGGGGTCCCAGCCACGCTGCCTTCATCACCCTCACCACCATCCTCCCCTCCCCTGCTCCTCCTCCTCCTCCTCCTCTCCGCGCGCGTTTTGGAAGTTTTTGTGTCATGGCCCGGAAATAGCAACCCCCGGGAAAGGGGATCTGCTCCCAAAATAGCGCCGGGAGCAGGCGGGGAGCAGGCTGAGCCCTCGCCACGCCTGGCATCCGCAGCGGCCCGGGAGGTGGGGATGGCACGGGATAATTTTAGACGGCGCCGGTGCCCCCAAGGACGGCGCCCGGCTGGACGGCGGCGAGCGCAGCGACCCCGGGGATCCTCCCCCGTCCTTCCCCGTCCTTCCCGCGGGATGTAGCCGCCAGCCCGAGCTCCCTGGGAGCGGCAGAGAGGAATCCCAGCCCCGGGGGTCCCCCACGGCCCCCCCCGGGGTGTGGGGCAAGGTCAGTGCCCGGCGGGGCTCCCCGTGGCGGCCCCGGCCCCGCGGTCACCTTCGCGGGACGGGGAGCGCAGCCTGGCTGTCCCCAGCCGCCGGGGTGGCCGCACTTCAGGGACTGCAGGGACTTGCTGGGACTTGCTGGGACTTCCAAGGGCACCCCGGTGCCCGCAGAAGAGGCGGCTGTAGGGCCGGGCTCTCCCGGGATATCCCAAGGAGGGGACTGGGAGAGCCTTTCCCTAGCACCCTGAGCCTGTCCCCAGCACCCTGAGCTGGTCCCTGGCACCCTGAGCCTGTCCCTGGCACCCTGAACCTGTCCCCAGCACCCTGAGCTGGTCCCTGGCACCCTGAGCCTGTCCCCAGCACCCTGAGCCCATCCCCTGCACCTCAAGCCTGTCCCTGGCAGCCTGAGCTGGTCCCTGGCGCCCTGAGCCCATTCCCTGCACCCTGAGCTTGTCCCCAGCACCCCCTGCCCATCCATGGCACCCTGAGCTGGTGCCTGGCACCCTCTGCCCATCCCTGGCACCCCAAACCCATCCCTGGCACCCCAAACTCATCTCTGGCACCTCAAGCCCATCCCCAAGCTCATCCCCAGCACCCCGAGCCCATCTCTGGGACCATGAACCCATCCCTGGCAGCCTGAGCTGGTGCCTGGCACCCTGTGCCCATCCCTGGCACCCCAAACCCATCTCTGGCACCCTGAGCCAGTTCCCAACACCCTGAGCCTGTCTCTGGCACCCCGAGCCCATCCCTGGCACCTCGTGCCCATCCCTGGCACCCCAAGCCCATCCCTGGCACCCTGAGCCTGTCCCCATCACCCCCAACCCATCCCTGGCACCCCATGCCCATCCCTGGCACCCCGTGCCCATCCCCATCACCCCGTGCCCACCCCAGCTCTCTCCTGCAGGATCTGCTTCCCGGTGCAGGTGAACCGGCTGCCCCGGGAGACCCTGCTCAGTGTCACCCTGTTCGCCGTGCCCGTGCCACCCCCGGGCGGCTCCTCGGACGCCAGCAGGCAGCGCCGGGTGCCCGAGGCCCTGGGCTGGGTCACCACCCCCCTCTTCAACTTCAGGCAGTACGTGGGGTGTGCCAGCACCCTGGGCACGGCGAGGGGCTGGGCTGGCATCCCTGGGGGGCACAGGAGGGTCCCAGAATCTGTGTCCCCAGTGCCATGGGGTCCCCAGCACCCTGGGCACAGCAAGGGTCTGGGCTGGCATCCCTGGGGGGCTCAGGAGGGTCCCCAGTGCCAGGGGTCCCCAGAACCTCGGTGTCCCCAGTTCTGTGAGGTCCCCTGGGCATGGCGAGCGGGTGGGCTGGCATCCCTGGGGGGCACAGGAGGGTCCCCAGCATTTTGGGGTCCCCAGCACTCTGGGCACAGGGAGGGGATGCTCAGCTGGCATCCTTGGGGGGCACAGGAGGGTCCCCAGTGCTGTGGGGTCCCCTGGGCACAGTGAGGGGCTGGGCTGGCATCCCTGGGGGTCACAAAAGGGTCCCCAATGCTGTGGAGTCCCCAGAACCTCGGTGTCCCCAGTGCCATGGGGTCCCCAACACCCTGGGCACAGGGAGGGGCTCAGCTGGTATCCCTGGGGGGCTCAGGAGGGTCCCCAGTGCCGTGGGGACCCCAGAACCTCGGTGTCCCCAGTGCTGTGGGGTCCCCTGGGCACAGTGAGTGATTGGCTGGCATCTTTGGGGGGCACAGGAGGGTCCCATGGGGTCCCCAGAACCTTGGGTGTCCCCAGTGCCAGGGTCCCCAGCACCCTGGGCACAGGGAGGGGCTCAGCTGGCATCTTTGGGGGGCACAGGAGGGTCCCATGGGGTCCCCAGAACCTCAGTGTCCCCAGTGCCAGGGTCCCCGGTGCCTGAGCTCAGCACCAGCAGCGGTGCCCCCCTCGTGCCCCAGCAGAGTGCCCCCCCAGTGCCACCCCTTGTCCCCCCAGGGTCCTGACCTGCGGGCGGAAGCTCCTGGGCTTGTGGCCGGCCACTCAGGACAACTCCAGGGCCAGGTCGAGCGCCCCAAACTTCAACCAGCCCGACAGCGTCATCCTGCAGGTACGTGCTGGCACTCCAGGGGCACAGACCGCCCCTCCCCAGAGCTCCTGGTGGGGGTCCCTCACCCTCTGCCTGTGCCCCAGATCGACTTCCCCAGCTCGGCCTTCGAGGTGAAGTTCACCAGCCCGCCCGCGGCCGAGGGCAGCCCCCGCTTCGAGTTCGGCAGCCTGGGGGAGGAGGAGCAGCGCCAGCTGCGGGACGCCATGCAGAAAAAATCCCTTTATTGGTAAAAACACCCGGGGGGGCACTGCCCGGCTGGGGGCACAGCGGTGACACCCCCCGGCACGCACAGGGGGTGGCACGGGGGGGGTTCCTGTGGTTTTGGAGCTGGGGGTGTCCCGTGCTCTGCGCTCACTGTTGTCCCCTCCTCGGGGACAGCTGGCCGGTGCCACGGCCAGGCTGGCACGGGGATCGGGTGTCAGCAGCTGCCCAGAGGGGCAGGGGCTGGCAGCAGGGCTGGCCCGGGGGTCCCTGGGCAGGGGGACAGCCAGGGACAGCTCTGTCCCCGCTGGGCACGGGGCCTGCTGGCTGTCCCTCAGCAGGGCCCTGATGCCACCAGCCCCTCTGTCCCGGGGGCATGCAGGGGGCTCGGGGATTTATTGGGGTTCCAGTAAATGCTGGGGGCAGAGGGGGCACACACCCCATCCTGCCAGCCCTGTTCTGTCCAGGTGTGAGGAGGGCACAGGGGTGCCACCTCTCCGTCCTGCCAGCCCCATTTAATCCGTGCACAGTGGGGCACAGGAATGCCACCTCCCCATCCTGCCAGCCCCATTCTCTCCATGCACAGTGGGGCACAGGGATGAAACCTCCCCAACCTCCGATGTATTTTGGGGTCACAAGGATGCCACCTCCTCATCCTCCCATGTGTTTTGGGGTCACAGGAATGCCACCTCCCCTACGTCCCATGTCTTCTGGGGTCACAGGGGTGCCACCTCTCAATCCTGCCAGCCCCATCCCATCCACAGGTTTTGGGGTCACAGGAATGCCACCTCTCCGTCCTGCCAGCCCCATTCTCTCCATGCACAGTGGGGCACAGAGATGCCACCTCCCCAACCTCCCACGTCTTCTGGGGTCACAGGAATGCCACCTCCATAGGTGCCATGTGTTATGGGTCACAGAGATGTCACCTCCTTGACCTTCCATGTGTTCTGGGGTCACAGGCATGCCACCTCCCCTACATCTCATGTCTTCTGGGGGCACAGGGATGCCACCTCCCAATCCTGCCAGCCCCATTTAATCCATGCACAGTGGGGCACAGAGATGCCACCTCCCCTATGTCCCATGTGTTATGGGTCACAGAGATGTCACCTCCTTGACCTTCCATGTGTTCTGGGGTCACAGGAATGCCACCTCCCCTACGTCCCATGTCTTCTGGGGACACAGGGATGCCACCTCCCAATCCTGCCAGCCCCATTTAATCCATGCACAGTGGGGCACAGAGATGCCACCTCCCTGAGCTCCATCATGTTCTGGGGACACAGGGATGCCACCTCCCTGACCTTCCAGCCCCATCCCGTCCACAGGTTCTGGGGTCACAGGGATGCCACCTCCCCTACATGCCATGTGTTATGGGTCACAGCGACGTCACCTCCCTGACCTTCCATGTGTTCTGGGGTCACAGGGGTGCCACCTCCTCCCCCTCCCGTGTGTTCTGGGGTCACAGAGATGCCACCTCCTCCCCCTTCCATGTGTTCTGGGGTCACAGGGGTGCCACCTCGTCCCCCTCCTGCCCCCGCCTCGCCCCCCCTGACGCTGTCCCCGTGTCCCCCCAGGCTGACGGACGCGGACCGGCAGCGGCTGTGGGAGAAGCGCTGCCACTGCCACGCGTCCCCCGGCGCCCTGCCCATGCTGCTGGCCAGTGCCCCCAGCTGGGACTGGGGCTGCCTGCCCGACATCTACGCCCTGCTCAGCCAGTGGAGCTCCATGAGCCACCAGGACGCCCTGGGGCTGCTGCACGCCACGTAAGCCCCCGCGGGCCGTGGGGACACCCGTGACGTGTGGCGGTGGCTGCAGGGCGCTGTCACCCCACGGAACGTGTCCCCGCTGCAGGTTCCCGGACCAGGAGGTGAGGAGGACGGCCGTGCAGTGGATCGACTCCATCTCGGACACGGAGCTGCTGGATTACCTGCCCCAGCTGGTGCAGGTGCGTGGTGGCACCGGGACGTGGCACGGGGTGCCCGCGGGTGCCACCGCGGCGCTGTGACACTGTCCCTGCGCAGGCCCTGAAGTACGAGTGCTACCTGGACAGCCCCCTGGTGCGCTTCCTCATGAAGAGGGCCATTTGTGACCTGAAGATCACCCACTACTTCTTCTGGTGGGTTTGGGGGGCTCTGGGAGCGGCGGGGGCACCCTGAGGCTGGCCTGACCCCGAGTGTCCCCAAGCTAGGGAGGCACCCTGAGGCTGGCCTGACCCCGTGTGTCCCCAGGCTAGGGAGGGGCCCTGAGGCTGGCCTGACCCCACATGTCACCAAACCAGGCAGGACCCTGAGCCTGGCCTGATCCTGTGTGTCCCCAAGCCGGGCAGGACCCTGAGCCTGGCCTGACCCCACATGTCCCCAGTCTGGTAGGGTCCCAGAGCTTGGCCTGTCCCCACATGTCCCCAAACCAAGTGGGACCCCAAGCTTGGCCTGACCCTGTGGATCCCCAAGCTGAGTGTCACCCCGAGCCTGGCCTGACCCCACATGTCCCCAAACAAGAGGAGCACCCTGAGCCTGGCCTGTCCCCACGTGTCCCCAAACCGGGTGGGTCCCCGGGCCTGGCGTGACCCCGCGTGTCCCCAGCAGGCTGCTGAAGGACGGCCTCAAGGACTCCCAGTTCAGCATCCGGTACCAGTACCTGCTGGCAGCGCTGCTGTGCTGCTGCGGGAAGGGGCTGCGCGAGGAGTTTGACCGGCAGTGCCTGCTGGTCAGCACGCTGGCCAGGCTGGCACAGCAGGTCCGGGACGCCGCGCCCTCCGCCCGCCAGGTGGGTGCTGGGGGGCCGGGAGGGGTGCAGGGGGTGATGGTGCCAGCCTCTGTCCCATGCCCGCCTTGTCCCATCACGTTCCTGCCCTATCCCATGTCTACCCTGGGTTTTGCCCGCTGTATTCCTACTCCATCCCATGCTGACCCCTTCCCATGCCCACCCCTCTCTATCCCATTTCTATCCCATGGTCACCCTGTTCCTTGCCCATCCCATCCCATCCCATTTCCACCTTGTCCCTTGTCCAACCCACTCCATTCCCATGGATCCCATCCCATTCGCATGAATCCCATCCACCCCATTCCCATGGATCCCATCCCAACTCATCCCATCCCCACCCCATTCCCATGGATCCCACCCCATTCCCACGGATCCCACCTCATTCCCATGGATCCCATCCCTTTCCCATGGATCCCATCCCACCCCATTCCCACGGATCCCACCCCATTCCCACGGATCCCACCCCATTCCCATGGATCCCATCCCACCCCACCCCATTCCCACGGATCCTACCCCATTCCCATGAATCCCACCCCATTCCCATGAATCCCACCCCATTCCCATGGATCCCACCCCATTCCCATGGATCCCACCCCATTCCCACGGATCCCACCCTATTCCCATGGATCCCATCCCACCCCACTCCATTCCCACAGATCCCATTCCCACGGATCCCACCCCATTCCCATGGATCCCATTCCCATGAATCCCATCCTACCCCATTCCCATGAATCCCACCCCATTCCCACGGATCCCACCCCATTCCCACGGATCCCATTCCCACGGATGCCCCGTTCCCCCCAGGCCATCCTGCGCGAGGGGCTGGAGGACGTGGCGCAGTTCTTCAAGGCGCACGGCTCGTGCCGGCTGCCACTGAGCCCCAGCCTGCTGGTCAAGGGCATCGTGCCCCGGGTGAGTGCCAGCCCGGGGGGCTCGGGGGGCTCCTCTGCCCGCTCCCGGCTCGCCCTGACCCGCTGCCCCTCCCTCCTCCCCACGGCAGGACTGCTCCTACTTCAACTCCAACGCCGTCCCGCTGAAGCTCTCCTTCCAGAACGTCGATCCGCTCGGGGAGAACATCCGCGTCATCTTCAAGGTCAGCCTCTGGAAATGCCCAAACCCTGGCACAGCCCTCCGAGAATGCCCCTGCTCCATGCCCTGAGGGCTCTGATGGCTCTGGGGGTTCTCCCCTGGCCCTGGTGGTTCTGCCCTGGTTCTGATGGCTCTCCTCTGGCTCTGGTGACTGTGGTGGCTCTCCCCTGATTCTGGTGGCTCTGATGGCTCTCCCCTGACAACCATCTCTGCCCTGATGGTTGTCCCCTGACCCTGATGTCTCTGGTGGCTCTGGTGGCCCTGATGGTTCTTCTCTTGTTCTGGTGGCTCTGGTGGTCCTGATGGCTCTCCCCTGGCCCTGATGGTTCTCCTCTGGCTCTCATGGCTCTGGTAGCTCCGGTGGTTCTCCCCTGGTTCTGGTGGCTCTGATGGCTCTCCCCCTGCCCTGATGGTTCTCCCCTGACCCTGATGGCTCTGATGGCTCTGATGGCTCTGGTGGCTCTGATGGTTCTGGTGGCCCTGATGGCTCTCCTCTGGCTCTGGTGCCTCTGGTGGCTCTCCCCTGGCCCTGATGGCTCTGATGGCTCTGGTGGCTCTGGTGGCTCTGATGGCTCTGGTGGTTCTCCCCTGGCCCTGATGGCTCTGGTGGCTCTGGTGTCTCTGATGGCTCTAGTGGTTCTCCCCTGGCCCTGATGGCCCTGATGGCTCTGGTGTCTCTGATGGCTCTGGTGGCTCTTCCCCGGCAGTGTGGCGATGACCTGCGGCAGGACATGCTGACGCTGCAGATGATCCGCATCATGAACAAGATCTGGGTGCAGGAGGGGCTGGACATGCGCATGGTCATCTTCCGCTGCTTCTCCACCGGCCGCGGGCGAGGTGAGACGGAGTTTGGGTGTCCCCAGGTGTCCCCATTGGGGCTGGGGGTGGCCCAGGACATCCTGGGGTCTGATCCCCCCAGCCCATCCCTGTCACGCAGTGGGGAGTGGTTGGGTTGGTGACAGAGGGGGTCGGGGTCGTGGTTGTTGGGGCTGGAAGGGTCTCACCCCGCTGTCCCACCTGCCAGGCATGGTGGAGATGATCCCCAACGCCGAGACCCTGCGGAAAATCCAGGTGGAGCACGGCGTGACCGGCTCCTTCAAGGACCGGCCGCTGGCGGACTGGCTGCAGAAACACAACCCCGAGGAGGACGAGTATGAGAAGGTGAGGAAGAATCCCCGCTCCTTGTGTCCCCCATTCCAGGGACCAGCCCCTTGCTTCCATCCTTTCTCCACGTCCTTCCCTGTTCCTCACAGGCCGTGGAAAACTTCATCTACTCCTGCGCCGGCTGCTGCGTGGCCACCTACGTGCTGGGCATCTGTGACAGGCACAACGACAACATCATGCTCAAGACCACGGGCCACATGTTCCACATCGATTTCGGCCGGTTCCTGGGCCACGCCCAGATGTTCGGCAACATCAAGAGGTGAGAGGGACCTCCTGCCTCACCCCTGCCGAGGAGGAAGCTCCCTGTCCTTGTACTGGTGGTGGGTGACCTTTCCTTCTTCATGTCCTGGTGGCGGGTGACCTCTTCTTCATGTCCTGGTGGTGGGTGACCTCTCCCAGTCATTCCAGTGGTGGCCACAGTGACCTCCCCTTCTCTTTGTCCTGGTGGGAGGTGACCTCCTTCTGTCTTTGTCCTATTGGTGGGTGACCTCTGCCTCTCCTTGTCCTGGGAGTGGGTGACCTCTCCCCCTCCTCATCCTGGTGATCAGTGACCTCTCCCTCTCCATGTCCTGGTAGTGGGTGACCTCTCCCTCTCCTCATCCTGCTCATCAGTGACCTTTCCCTCTCCTCATCCTGGTGGTGGGTGACCTCTCCCTCTTGATGTCCTGGCAGTGGGTGACCTCTCCTCGTCCCGCCCCCCACCCCTGCTCACTTTGTCCCTCCTGTCCCCTGGCGCAGGGACCGGGCGCCGTTTGTCTTCACCTCGGACATGGCGTACGTCATCAACGGCGGGGACAAGCCCTCCAGCCGCTTCCACGACTTCGTGGACCTGTGCTGCCAGGCCTACAACCTGATCCGCAAGCACACCCACCTCTTCCTCAACCTGCTGGGGCTGGTGAGAGCCGGGCGGCCACAAAACTCCCGTCGGCGTGGCACGGGGGTCCCTCTGTCCCCGTGCTCATCCCTGCCCTCCCTGCCAGATGCTGTCCTGCGGCATCCCCGAGCTCTCCGACCTGGAGGACCTCAAGTACGTCTACGACGCGCTGAGGCCGCAGGACTCCGATGCCGACGCCACCACCTACTTCACCAGGTGGGGGACACGGGTGGGTGACACAGCAGCGGCCGGAGGGTCCCGCGGACGGTGGCACTGAGCGCGCGGTGGCCTCCTTGCAGGTTGATCGAGTCCAGCCTGGGCAGCGTGGCCACCAAGCTCAACTTCTTCATCCACAACCTGGCGCAGATGAAGTTCGCGGGCTCGGACGCGCGGCCCGCGCTGTCCTTCGCGCCCCGCACGCACACCCTCAAAACGTCCGGCCGGATCCGCGACGTCTTCCTCTGCCGCCACGAGAGGGTCTTCAACCCCAGCAAGGGCTACGTGAGTGGGGACAGCTGGGGACAGGCCCAGGCTGGGCTCGGGGCGCCCCAGCTCCCCACCCCACGTCACGGCCCCATCTCCCCGCAGACCTACGTGGTGAAGGTGCAGAGGGACAGCAGCGAGGTCACCTTCGTGCAGCGCACCTTCGAGGAGTTCCAGGAGCTGCACAACAAACTGCGCCTCCTCTTCCCCTCCTCGCTGCTGCCCAGGTACCCCTGAAGCCCCCCAGGGACTCCCCAGATCCCCCCGGGACCCCGCTGAGTGCCCGTCCCCGCAGCTTCCCCAGCAGGTTCGTCATCGGGCGCTCGCGGGGCGAGGCGGTGGCCGAGCGGCGCAAGGAGGAGCTCAACGGCTACATCTGGCACCTGATCCACGCCGCCCCCGAGGTGGCAGAGGTGGGGACACGGGGTGGGGGCTGTGGGGAGGTGGGGACAGTGCCAGGACCACCAGTGAGGCGGGGAAACACTTGGGGACAATGTGGCTGCATCGGCGCGCCTCAATTTTGAATGGCGGGGATGTTGTCACCGCTGTCACCACTAATGTCCCCTCCTGACCCTGCAGTGTGACCTCATCTACACCTTCTTCCACCCCCTGCCCCGCGATGAGAAGGCGGCTGGAACCAACCCGACCCCAAAGCCAGCAGGTGGGGAAGGGGTGATTTCGGGGGGTGATTTCGGGGGGTGACGGCAGGCGGTGACATCAGGGGCGTGCCACCCCTCCTGTCCCCCTCTCCAGACGCCACGTGGGCTCGGTCCCTGGGCAAGGTCGGCGGGGAGGTGAAGCTCTCCATCTCCTACAAGAACAACAAGCTCTTCATCATGGTGATGCACATCCGAGGGCTGGTAGGAGCGCGGCGCCCGCGGGAGCGGGCCCGGGGGGCTGTCCCCTCCCCGCGCTCACGCCGTGTCCCCACTGTGCCCCACAGCCACCCCTGCAGGACGGCAACGACCCCGACCCCTACGTCAAGACCTACCTGCTGCCCGACCCCCAAAAAACCACCAAGAGGAAAACCAAAGTGGCCCGGAAAACCTGCAACCCCACCTACAACGAGATGGTAGGAGGAGGGACAGGGACGCATTTGGGGCGTCCCCAGGGGTGGCCGTGGCTGAGGGCTTGTCCCCGTTGTGTCCCACAGCTGGTGTACGACGGGATCCCCCGGGGGGACCTGGAGCAGCGGGAGCTGCGGCTGAGCGTGCTGAGCGAGGAGGGATTTTGGGAGAACATCCTGCTGGGGGAGGTGGGCATTCGCCTCCGCGACCTGGACCTGGCCCACGAGAAGATGGGCTGGTTCGCCCTGGGCTCCCGCGGCCACGGCACCCTCTGAGTCCCCGTGGGGACCCCCGGGGTGGCCCCAAAAGTGGCTTTTTTTTTAAGTTTACCTTGTGTCAAGGGAGCAACGCGGGGAGGGCGGGGCGTGGGGCGGTTCGGGGGTTATTTCTTCCTTTGGGATATCCGTATTTTAATTTTTTTAATAACGAGTAGCGTGAGCACCGGGGCGGGGGGGAGGGCTGGGGGGTGTGTGGACCCCCCCACCTCAGGAATCGGGCAATTCCCACCGCGGGGAATTCGCTCCCAAAGGAGAGCGGCGTGGCGAGTTGCCCGTCCCGTGTGGCTGCCGGCCACCCTCGGTGTCCCCATGCCTGGGGACACCCGTGTCCCTCCCGCCTGGCACCCGGCCCGGGGTGCGGGCTTGGTGCCTGTGGTGCTTTGTTTACAGCGACAGCTCCGTAAACGGACGAAATGTTTCTCAGGATCGAGAATAATTAACTTTAACCTTTATATTAAAAGTTTTAAATATTGGATCTGGTGGCACTTGGGGCGTGGGGGACGGTCTGGCTTCTCCAGGGTGGGCGAGCTGGGAATCTCCTGCCTTGGGACCCTCCTGCTTGGAACACGGGGATGGGACCAAAAAAGGGGATGAAAGGCAGGGGTGGCACATCTGCCCCTCTGCCTGCACATCTGGGCACACATCTGGGCACACATCTGGGCACACCTCTGCCCATCACACCCTGCAGAACGCCGAGCCCTGGGGGTCTGGGGCCTGCCTCCCTCAACCCCCAGCTCCTCTCCCAGTGCGCCCCTCACCCAGCGCTGTGGCTGGGGCTGACAAGGTGTCCCCAAAGTGTCCCCAGGTGTCCCAAAGTGTCCCCAGGTGTCCCCAAGTGTCCCCAAGTGTCCCGGGTGGGCTCCGGGACCCCCAGACCCCGCCGCGCCGCTAGGGGGCGCTGCCGCGCGCCGCGCGCCGGCTGATGCAATCCCCGCGGGGCGTGGCCACATGGGGGTGGGCGTGGCATATCCGACACCGCCCAATGGGAGGTGGTGACGCGAAGTGGGCGGGGCAGGCGCTGACGCCCCGCCCCTCCCTCTGGGGGCGGGAAGCGCTGAGGCGGCGGCGCCGCCATTTTGTGCTGAAGCTGCCTCAGGATGGAGTCGAAAGCCGGACCGGAGCTGCCCGCCGCCCGCCGAGCCCTCAGACCCACCGCCCCGCCACGGAGCGCCGCTCCACGCACCCCTCCGCACCGCTGGCAGCGCTGAGCGGCCTCATGGAGCACAGCGGACGCGAACGCGCCGGCCCCGGCTTGGCATGGCCCCGGCTGGGCCTGGCCGCGGCCTGGCCGAAGCTGGCGGCGCCCAGCGCGGCGCCCGCCGGCGGCTCGTCCCAGGCGAGCCCGCCCTTCTCGTGGCTGCGCGCGGTGTCGCAGCTGCTGTCGCCGCTGCCCGCCCTCCTGCAGCGGCTGCTGCCCGGCGCCGCGCTCAGCTCCGCGCTGTGCCCCGCCAAGGCGCCGCCGCCGCTGGTGCTGCTGCCCAGGGCGGACGCCTCGCTGGGCTGGGCCGAGGAGGAGCCCCCGGAGAAGCGGCCGGAGCGCGGCCCGGAGGCGCCGGCGGGGCTGTGGGCAGCAGGGGTGGTGCGGAGCAGCCTGAGGGCTCTTCCCATGGATTTGTACGTGCTGGAGCAGGGCAAGAGCCACCTGCCGCAGCCGCTGCGAGCCGAGGGCCTGCCCGAGGTTGAATTCCTGCGCAGCAAGCGCCTGGCGTTCCTCCAGCGCTGGCACCTGCCCGTGCCCGAGCCCGACCACGGCTACCACAGCCTGGAGGAGGAGCAGCAGCAGCAGCAGCACCGGGGTGTCTGCCGGGACATTGCGGAGCAGCCCCAGGATGCGGGGGGACAGCCCGGAGGTGTCCCCGTGGAGCGGGAGCGGCTCCGGGGTGAGGCCGAGCAGGGAGAAGTCTCGGCCGAAGAGGAACGGGAGGACTCGGAAACGGAGCAGAGCTTCCCAATTTCCTCCAGACCTGTCTGCGCGAATAAATTAATCGATTATATCATCGGGGGGGTATCCAGCGGGGAGGAGAGTGAGGGTGAGGAAGACTGGGATGATGATGATGGTGGTGGTGATGAAGAGGATGATGACGGGTTTGACAGCGAAGAGCTGCCCTCGGACTCAGACGCCGGCAGCCAGGACGGGGAGAGGCTTCACCTGTGGAATTCCTTCTACAGCTTGGATCCCTACAACCCTCAGAACTTCACAGCCACCATCCAGACGTCTTCCAGCGAGCCGGGAAAGGGAATGTCGGACATGGAGGAGGAGGAGGAGGAGGAGGAAGACTCGTGGGCAGAGTCCTCGGAGGGCTCTCCCAGTTCCGAGGAGGACGAGTGGGACTGTGAGAGCGTGGACGAGGCGGAAAACTTGAAACTTTGGAACTCGTTCTGTAGCTCGGACGATCCCTACAACCCTTTAAATTTCACGGCGGCCTTTCAGACAGCGGAGAAAAAAGGGACGCCGGGTTTGCGAGGGGCGGAGAGGGCGAGCTCTGTCCCCTCGGAGCATTTCAGCGTGTGTAGGGTCCAGCTGGAACAACACACCTGCGGGAGCACTGAACTGGGGCACAGCAGGGAGAAAACCGCCAGTTCCAAGCGGAAAAAGGTACAGATTTTATTCATATTTGTGTGTTTTGGGATTGGTAAAGAAAGAAATAAAAAACAAACCCACACAGAGCCAAGTGGGGGTGAGGTCAGCGTTCCGTGTGTGCTGCTAATTTCCCTGGAATGCTGCGCCCCATCCTGGGCACGTGATGGGAAATTCTGAGACTCAGAATGAGTCTCGCTGACAGCCGCCACAGAGAAGTTTTTTTTTTCTCTAGACTCCAAGTTCGAATTTCCGTTTTGAGTTGTAATTTCTCTTCTGCTTCTCTTGTGGTTTCGACGTCACAGAAACTCCAGGGCTGGGCTGGAAATTTTTGCTTGAGAAACTCCGGAGCTGTGAGGAGTTTCCCTGAAAAGCAGCAGCAGTTTCTGTTTAAAGGAAGTTACTTAGGACCTGAAACCAAAAGATTCTTTAGGATTTTTTTATAACCCAGGTGGCCTTGTTGAGTGTTCTGAAGTAAACTGAGGTTCCCGTATAAATTATCCCAATATTCCCCTTTCCGCTTAAGATGTTATTAAATATTATAACATTATTTATAAATATTGTATTTATCTTGTAAGTATGAATAGTTATTTATGGGATATTTATTTATTGGAGGGATGTAATCAAAAATTAGACTTTGGAGCCCAAACGGAATAATTGGATTTTTAATTAATTTGGATAATAGTAGTAGTAATAATAATAATAATAGCGGTGCTGGGATGCAGATAAACAGGAATTTATCCTAAATTCTGTGCTGCTGCAGATGTTCAAGGTGCATTCCTCAAACATCTGGATGAGCAATGACTTGAACACCAAATCCGCGGGCAATCCAGTGGTGGAACAAACCCTGCAAACATTTACAATTCTTCCCTATTTTTCCATCACACACATTTATTTCCTCCCTGAATCCCCATCAATAATTAATTCAGCTCCCTCGCGGGTGCCGGGCTGCGGTTGCAGGCGGAGCTCTGCCTCGGGAGCGGTGCTGGCAGCGGCTGAGCTGGCCGCGGTGTCCCCCCTGATGCCAGAGCCGCGGCAATTGCGGCTCCGACTGATGGCAAAAGCTGCAAGGTGGGCACGGGCTGATGTAACAGCTCCCGAAGCAGCTGCTGCACAGGCCAGCCCCATTCCCGGGAATTTTGGGATTATTCAGCCCGTTCCCGGCTGGAATCCTGCCCTGGTTTGCTGCTGAAGCCATAAAATGTGGGAGCGTTGGTGGCACTTCGGGCTCAGCTGTGTGGGCACGTGGCACCTGCTGGCTCCGCTCCGGAGATTTTGGGAGCAGGGAATGTCCGGATCCTCCTTTTAAAGTCACCTCCTCATCCTGTCCTTGGACAGAGCCCCTGGCATAGTGGGAAGAGTCCCAAACCCCTCTGGAATTCCAGATTTTCCTCTCTGGGAGCTCCCTGCAGCACAAACACCCTCCTCGGTGTGCTGGTAAATCCTGGGAAAAGAACAACACCTTTTTTTTTTGGTACATTTCCATGGTTTTTCATGTTTCCAGGAATATTTGTGCTGTAGCAGAGTTTGTTTTGAGTGATTAATCCTGATTTTAGAGGTGTGACAGTTCAGTTTGTGCCTTTTTATAGCTGAGTGCAAAATAAAGTCAAAGACAAGTAGGCCAGCAGGAGCCTAAAATAAGCTGGGTTTAACTCACACTTAAATCCTTGCTGTAATCTTAGTCTAAACCCTGCCAAGTGCAGATCCCGAGCCTGTAAATTCCTTTATTTACTAAAAATACCTGAGTAGCTGCTAAAAGGAGTTAAAAGAGACATTTTGGTGTGTATATTTTTAATTGATTTCCTTACATGAACTCCACCCTCTGGAGTTCCAGGAAGGATTGTGACAGTTTGGTTTGTATATTTTTAATTAATTTCGTTATGTAAACTCCACCCCTGGAGTTCCAGAAGGGATTGTGACAGTTTTGGTGTGTATATTTTTAATTTCATTACACAAACTCCACCCCTGGAGTTCCAGCAGGGATTGTGACAGTTTTGGTGTGTATATTTTTAATTAATTTCATTATGTGAGCTCCACCCCTGGAGTTCCAGGAGGGGTTGTGTCAGTTTTTGGTGTATTTTCAATCCAGGACGGGTGGTTCTGGTCACGTTGCAGTGAGTGTCCCCTGTTCCTTCCTTATCTGTCCCCGTGGTGACTCACGGGGCTCTTGACTCAACAAAACCTTTCTGCTTTTTCTTTTTTGGGGTTGTTACCTAATCCTCAGGGACCCCCAGTCCCAGCAGGGATCACATGCATATTTTAATCATATTCTATTTATTTTTATAATATTTTAAATCCGTATTTTTAATCCATTTTTATCCATATTTTATTTATTTTTATTTTATTTATTGTCTATTTTTTTATCCTGACCTTGGACCCTTGCAGGGTTGGAGCAGCCACAGCTCCTGTGGCAGTTCCATCCCAGTCAGGAATCCCTTCCCAATACCCCTCAGAAAAGGTTCCCAAGCTTTTCACCACTCAACGACTTCAGCTTAAACCCCAAACCCCAGCACTTCAAACCTCCATTTGCTGAGAATTCCTGGTTTTCACCCTTCTTTTGCCAGGTGACATTCCAGGAGGAGGTGACAGAGTGTTACATCAGCAGTGAGGAGGACTGGAAAGGGCCTCATATTCTATTTATGTTTATAATATTTTAAATCCATATTTTAAATCTATATTTTATTCGGTTTTATCTATTTTTTTTTCCATTTTTTATCCACTCTCCAGCCTTCCCTTGGACACTCTGAGGGTTGGAGCAGCCACAGCTCCTGTGGCAGTTCCATCCCAGTCAGGAATCCCTTCCCAGTACCCCTCTGCAACAACTCCCAGCCTTTCACCACTCAGCAACTTTGACTTAAACCCCAAACCCCAGCACTTCAAACCTCCATTTGCTGAGAATTCCTGACTTTCACCCTTCTTTTGCCAGGTGACATTTCATGAGGAGGTGACAGAGTATTACATCAGCAGTGAGGAGGACTGGAAGGGGCCTCATATTCTATTTATGTTTATAATATTTTAAATCCATATTTTTAACCTATATTTTATTTATTTTCCCCTATTTTTTGCCATTTTTTATCCACTCTCCAGCCAGACCTTGGTCACTCCCAGGGATGGAGCAGCCACAGCTCCTCTGGCAGTTCCATCCCAGTCAGGAATCCCTTCCCAATACCCTCAGTGAAAATTCCCAGCCTTTCACCACTCAACGACTTCAGCTTAAACCCCAAACCCCAGCACTTCAAAGCTCCATTCGCTGAGAATTCACGGCTGAAACTCCTCTTTTCTTAGGTGACATTCCAGGAGGAGGTGACAGAGTGTTACATCAGCAGTGAGGAGGACCGGAAAGGGCCTCATATTCTGTTTATTTTTGTGATAGTTTAAATCCATATTTTAATTGGTTTTATCTGTTTTTTGCCATTTTTTATCCACTCTCCAGCCCTCCCTTGGACACTCTGAGGGTTGGAGCAGCCACAGCTCCTCTGGCAGTTCCATCCCAGTCAGGAATCCCTTCCTAATACTCTTCAGAAAAAAATCCCCAACCTTTTCACCACTCAACGACTTCAGCTTAAACCCCAAACCCCAGCACTTCAAAGCTCCATTCGCTGAGGATTCACGGCTGAATCTCTTCCTTTCCCAGGTGACATTCCGGGAGGAGGTGACCGAGTACTACATCAGCAGCGAGGAGGACCGCCGGGGCCCGTGGGAGGAGCTGGCCCGGGACGGCTGCCGGTTCCAAAAGCGCATCCAGGAGACCGAGGAGGCCATCGGCCACTGCCTGAGCCCCGAGCACAGGCTCAGGGTGCTGCACAGGCTCCAGGGCTGCCACCCCCAGCACCTCCCAGCCTGCAATTTCCCTGACCCTTAAATTAATTAAATCTCAACCGCGAGTGGCAGCTGCATGTGCTGAAATGGGGAGGAAAAAAAAAATGGGATTGTTGTTTTGGCCCGTTTTTTTCCCCCCAGTTTGATATTGAAATTCTCCTTTTGGTAGCCAGATAAAATTCCTGGAGCTGCCCTGAGAAGGGTGCTCTGATTGCATTCCTGTTAATTAGCACTTGACACGACCAGACTGCTTGGGGGTTCAACCCATTCCCAAAAAATGCCTTTTCCTGCCAGACCTTGGGAAGTGTGGGGACTGTTCTGTTGGATTTTTGCACTTTGGAAAAAAAAAAAAAAAAACAAAGCAAAACCTATTTTGAAGGAAATATTTATGGGGTTCATTCCCTGGAATTGCAGTTTTGATTTAAAATTCCCTGAGGGATGTGCAGGTGAGAGTTTTTATTTGGTTTTTTTTGTGTGTTTCTCCATTTTTTTCCAGCTTCTCCAAAAGCCTCATTTTTAAAAATCTCTTTAGGGATTTTTTTCCCACTTTTTTTGCTTGGAATAATCCAATATTTGAGTGTTTTTGAGGTTTGAATATTCCAGCCAAGCTTTGATTTAAATAATTAAATTTGATTTAAATAATTCCCTTTTCCAGGATTATTCCAGAGGGTTCTGGCTGCTTGTCCAACAAATTCCTTGGTTTTTAAGGCAAGGAAATTCCTCATCCCAATTAATAATTCAAACTTAATGAGGCTGTGGATGATGCTTGAATTTAGGGAGGAAAATTCCTGAATTATTTAATTAACCTTTGCTGTAATTCTGCTTTGGGAGAGGGATTGAAGTGAATTTTTATATCCAATCTGCTGATCCTGATAATTTTCTTAAATTTAAGGAAATTATCTTGGATTTAAGGAAATTTAAAGGCAAAAATTCCTTGTTTTCTTTCCCAAAAATCAGTATTAACTCTTTGTGTCTGCACTGGGGTCACCAAAAACATTTCAGTGAGAGGACAAAACTCTTTATTTATGTTCTTAATTTAAAATATTGCATTATTTAATCAAAATCCTTGAGGGAAAAAGGAGTTTGGAGCTGCAGGTTGGTGTGGGAATTTTCCAAGCAGGGAATAAAAAATGGAAAAATTCCAATGTTTGCACAAAGCTGGGTCAATAAATCAATTATTTGTTCAGCTGGCCAGAATAATTTCCATTGTGTAGAAGAAAAACCTTAAAGTGCTTTAAATTTACTCTAAATTCCTTCAGTTTTTAATTTGGAAGAAAATTATTTCTTCCTGCTTTATCCTAACTTGAAAATCCCAGAATTTTTGGATTTTTCCTTTATTTTTATTGCTTCTTTGAGTTGAAAAATCCTCTTTTTTTTTGTGGTGCAATTAGAAAATTCAGGGGGTTAATTAAATTAGAGCTGTGTTAATTCAAATTCCAGCTGCTTGCCATCCTAAAAATTGAATTTTTTCCTCAAAAAAAAAATTACAAATTTGCATCACCCCCTCAAATCCTGAGAAATCCACTTGGAATTTTGGAGGATTTTCCCCACCTTGGATTTGCTTTTTAATTCAGGGGGGAAAACCAACAAAAAAAAAAAAAATGGAATTCCAAGAAGCAAAAAGTGTGGATTTCTGGATTTTTCCATGGATCTCCCAGCTGGTTTTTCCCACGGCTCTCCCAATCCCGGGGATTTTGGGGATTTTTGGGATTTTTGGGATTGTGCTGCTTCAGTTCCTTGTGGACAACTCGGATTTCTTGGTGCTCAGGAGAGCCTTGGGAGCTCTGGGAATCCACAGCTGCTCGGAAAAACGGATCCCAAGGAGGAGCAGCTGCTTCCAGAGGGTGGAAACCTTGGAAAAAATAAGATTTTTTTAACAAAATTCCCACAAATGAGCTTTTCCCACTTCTCCAACCTCTTTTTTTCCAGCTATTCCAGCAGGAAATGGAATTTAATTACCACCAAACCCATCCCTGAACGCCTCAGAGCTCCTTTTTCCCCTTTAAAATTCCTTAAAATTCATGGGAAGCAAAACTTGGAGGGGTGTAAATCAAAACTGTGATCTGCAGATTTTTATTTTTGTATCATTTTGGGGGGGAAAGTTTGGATTTGGCTTTCTATGGATTTTTCCTTGGTTCGTGGCCGCTTTGTTGGGTTTTTTCTACCTAAAAATTCTATTTCTGTACATAAGAAACCATTCAGGACTAATCTGTGTGTTGTAATAAAGAGATTTGCAAGATAAATTCGGGGGAAATTTGGGAAAAAACAGCTGGAAAATGCAATTTTGGGTGGTGAGGAGCTGTGCTTGTCATTCCGTGGGGTTTGGAGCAGGGAATTCCACCCAGGGGGCTCCTCTCAGGCTGGAATTCCTGGCAGGAGCTGGGAAATCATCCCGAAAATTCAGGTGCCTGGGGGAATAAAGGGGATTTTTCCAGGGATTCTCAAGGAATGGGATGAAGGATTTTTGGGATTTAACCAAAATCCTGCTGTCACTCCCCTTTGGAGGTGACACCCCCAGGGTTTTGCTGGGGATCTCTGGAATTCTGGGGGAGTTTTGGGAAGAAATTCCAACTTCTTGGAGGTTTATTCCTAAAAAAAAAGGAAAAGTTTCACTCGGAATTCCCACCTTGGAGCACAATCCGTGTTTTCCCCTCTTTGCTTTCACCTTGTTCATCCCTGAAACACCCCAAGGTTGATTTTCCTGATAATCAGGATAAAAAACTGGAATAATAAAGGAAAAAAAAAAACAGGGAATTTCCTGCAGTATTCCTGAAAAAAAAAAATAAAATAAAAAAATAAAAAGCTGGATATGGGGAACGTGGGGAGTTTTTAAAGCAGATTTTTAATTCTGAACAGATTTTTAAATTCTGTCTCTAAAATCTGCTTTGAACTGAAAATTGGGATTTTTCCATGCTGGGGTGCAGGGAAAGCTTCCCTGGGCTTTCCCTCTGGAGCACACCAATCCCACTGGGAATTCCTTATCCCATCAGCACCAGGAGAAAATTCCTGCTCCAGAGCTGCAGCCTCTCCCAGGATGGAAGAATTGATTTGTTGGAGCCCCTGAGGTGCTGCTTCGATCCCAACATTCAGGTTTTTCTGGGAAGCAGGAGAAGGAATAAACCTGGAATTGCAGCCCCACCTTGGCCTGCTGGGCTCTGAGAGGGGTTTGATCCAAGGTTTATTCTGGTTTTTGGAGGGGATTTAAATCGGGAATAAAGGATTGGAGCTGCCCTCAGGGTAAGAACTCTGCCTGCTTTCCCCTTGGATGGGGCTGCTTTCCTGGCCTGGGTTTTTGGGATGCACATGGAATTCTTCCTGAGCTGCCCTCACCTCCCATCGCTGCTTTCTGCCAGGAAAAAAGATAAAATCATGGATGGTTTGGGATGGGAGAGACAGCAAAGATCCCCCAGCAAAGATCGCAGCCCTTGTGCTGGCCCGGCCTTGGACACTGCCAGGGATGGAACAGCCAGGGATGCGCTGGGAATTCCTTCCCAATATCCCCTCTGAGCCTCTGGAATCAGCAAAACCTCGGGGTGTGCCAATGGAGGGGGAGCTGCCATTTCCTTTCCCCTTTTCCTTCCCCTTCCCTCCCTCTGTTTCCTTCTCTTTTCCCTTCTTTACTTTTCCCTTTCATTTTTTCCCATTCCTTCTTTTCCTTTTTCCTTTTCCTTTTTCCTTTTCCTTTTTCCTTTTCTTTTTCCTTTTTCCTTTTCTTTTTCCTTTTTCCTTTTCTTTTTCCTTTTTCCTTTTCTTTTTCCTTTTTCCTTTTCCTTTTTCCTTTTCCTTTTTCCTTTTTCCCTTTCCTTTTTCCCTTTCCTTTTTCCCTTTCCTTTTTCCCTTTCCTTTTTCCCTTTCCTTTTTCCCTTTCCTTTTTCCCTTTCCTTTTTCCCTTTCCTTTTTCCCTTTCCTTTTTCCCTTTCCTTTTTCCCTTTCCTTTTTCCTTTTCCTTTTTCCTTTTCCCTTTCCTTTTTCCTTTTCTTTTTCCTTTTCTTTTTCCTTTTTCTTTTTCCTTTTTCCTTTTATTTTTCCTTTTTCCTTTTATTTTTCCTTTTCCTTTTTCCTTTTCCTTTTCCTTTTCCTTTTTCCTTTTCCTTTTCCCTTTTCCTTTTTCCTTTTCCTTTTTCCTTTTCCTTTTTTCCTTTTCCTTTTTCCTTTTCCTTTTTCCTTTTCCTTTTTCCTTTTCCTTTTTCCTTTTCCCTTTTCCTTTTCCCTTTTCCCTTTTCCTTTTCCCTTTTCCTTTTCCCTTTTCCTTTTCCCTTTTCCCTTTTCCCTTTTCCCTTTTCCCTTTTCCCTTTTCCCTTTTCCTTTTCCTTCCCTCCCTCTTTTTCCTTCTGTTTTCCCTTCTTTCCTTTTCCCTTTTATTTTCCCCATTCCTTCCCTTTTCCCTTTTTCCCCTTTTCCCTTCCCCTTTCCCCTCCCTGCTCCTCCATCCCTCTCCCCACAGGAAGCCTCCCCGGGGCAGTGGATCCGTGCCAGCCGTGCCCTCTCTGCATGCCAGGCACATCCCCTGCCTCTGGAACCTCGGGAATTTGGGCTCCAGGCCCAGCTCCCTCTCTGCCGGGCAGAACGTTTGGATTCAGCTCCTCTTCCTGCTCCTCCTGGGATCACTGAGGTTGGATTTGAGGTGCTGGCAAAGAGGGGAAAGCAGATCCAGGAGGAAAACATTCCCAGAGCTGCAGGGGAGTTTTGCTGGCATCGCCCTACACCAGATTCCAGGAAATCCGGGCTTGGATGGAGATCCCAGGGGGAGGTTCTGGGATGGGCGAGCAGAGTTCACCAACAGGCCCGGCATTCCCAGCAGGAATGGCCAGGGAGCAGCAGCACAGCATTCCCAGCAGGAATGACCCGGGAGCAGCAGCACAGCATTCCCAGCAGGAATGTCCCAGCAGGAATGACCCGGGAGCAGCAGCACGGCATTCCCAGCAGGAATGACCCGGGAGCAGCAGCACAGCATTCCCTGGCACCATCTCAAAACCACCAGGAGTGAAGAGCAGGAGGAAATTCCAGTTCCTTCACCCGGGCTGATCCCCGGGGTCTGCTCCAGCTGGGAATGCCAGGGGAGCCAACAGCCTGGGGGAGGGAGGGGTGCCAGGGCCACGCCTGGGGTGCCAGGGACACACCTGGAGTGCCAGGGACACACCTGGAGTGCCAGGGACACACCTGGGGTGCCAGGGACACACCTGGAGTGCCAGGGACACACCTGGGGTGCCAGGGACACAGCTGGGTGACAGGGACACACCTGGAGTGCCAGGGACACGCTGGTGGGGACACCCTGGCACAGAATTCCCAGCAAATCCGTGGCTGCTCCATCCCTGGAAGTGTCCAAGGCCAGCTCGGAGCACCCCGGGACAGTGGAAGTTGTCCCTTCCTTCCCTAAATCCCTAAATCCTCCCCATCCCAACCATCCCACGACTGCAGCCGAGGAGGGGACATCGCTTGGGGACAGTGGCAGCGCCGCGTCCCTCGCTCTCCGCCGCATTCCCGGTTTTTGGTTTTTCCCGGGAATCTTTTGTCCAGAAGGTGGTGCCAGAAGCGTTCGGGACGCGCCGCCTCCGAGGCCACCGCCCCCTCCGAGGTTGTCCCCAAGGTGCCACCGCCCCCCTGAGGTTGTCCCCAGGGTGCCACCGCCCCCATCCTCTGGGTGAGCTTTGGGACGGGAAAATCCAGGGCGGGAGCAAGAACCGCCCCCCAGCCCGGTTCTGTGACATTCCTGGTGCCTGAGCCACGCGATCCAGCAGGAAATGTCCCCAGCCCGGCCTCGTGTCACCCAGCAGGGTCACCGCGGGCTGGGTGTCCTCCCTGCCGGGGTGGCAGCGCTGTCACCTCACCGCACGTCCCTTGTGCAGCCGCTGCCCTCCCTTTGCTCCCCGGTCCCAGCGTGACCGGGAGTGCTGGGGAGGAGGTGGCAGCTGGTGGCTGCTCCATGGGGACATCGGTGCTGGGAGGAAAATGGGAAGGAAAATCCAGGAAAGGAAAGGAAAATCCAGGAAAGGAAAGGAAAATCCAGGAAAGGAAAGGAAAATCCAGGAAAGGAAAGGAAAATCCAGGAAAGGAAAGGAAAATAATCCAGGAAAGGAAAGGAAAATAATCCAGGAAAGGAAAGGAAAATCCAGGAAAATGGGAAGGAAAATCCAGGAAAGGAAAGGAAAATCCAGGAAAGGAAAGGAAAGGAAAATCCAGGAAAGGAAAGGAAAGGAAAATCCAGGAAAGGAAAGGAAAATCCAGGAAAGGAAAGGAAAATCCAGGAAAGGAAAGGAAAATCCAGGAAAGGAAAGGAAAATCCAGGAAAATCCAGGAAAGGAAAGGAAAGGAAAGGAAAGGAAAGGAAAGGAAAGGAAAGGAAAGGAAAGGAAAGGAAAGGAAAGGAAAGGAAAGGAAAGGAAAGGAAAGGAAAGGAAAGGAAAGGAAAGGAAAGGAAAGGAAAGGAAAGGAAAGGAAAGGAAAGGAAAGGGGAAAGGAAAAGAAAATGGAAAATGGAAAGGAAAAGAAAATGGAAAATGGAAAGGAAAAGAAAATGGAAAATGGAAAGGAAAAGAAAATGGAAAATGGAAAGGAAAAGAAAATGGAAAATGGAAAGGAAAAGAAAATGGAAAATGGAAAGGAAAAGAAAATGGAAAATGGAAAGGAAAAGAAAATGGAAAATGGAAAGGAAAAGAAAATGGAAAGGAAAGGAAAATGGAAAGGAAAACTGAAAGGGAAGGGAGAAAATGAAAATCCTCATCCCCCAAACAGCGTCCCTGTCCAAGGCCATGGATCTTCCTGCAGGACACATTCCCTCTCATCCCGCTGTCCCCTTCCTCTTCCTGCTGTCCCCCAGGCTTTTGTTATCCCAGGAAAAGGCAGCAAATCCCCCTGGCTTGGGAGGGGATGGAATTTGGGCACCCTGGGGGTCACCACAACCCTGAAGCAGCTCCAGCCTGAGCTCCTGATTTCATTCCCTCAATCCCAGATTCTCCACTTCCCTGTCTTGCTGCTTCTTTGGGGGAGAAATGAGGAATTTGGGGCACAGTCATGGATGGAAGAGGAGTTTGGGATTCGTGTTGGGAACCACAACAAAGTCACCCAAAGGGACGGATCCCTGTGGATAACAGCGGATTTCCATCCCTGGGAGTGTCCCAGGATGGGGCTTGGATTAACCTGGGATAAGGAAAATGTCCCTGACCTCGGCTCTGGGTGAGCTTCAAGGTCTCTCCCAACCCAAACCAGTCTGGGATTCCATGGAAACAAAAAGCCCTGCTGGTATTCCCAGGTTCCTCTGGAATAGAGTTTTCCAGGTGAAACAATGCCCAGGGAATTGAGCTTTTCCAGGTGAAAAAATGCCCAGGGATTGCAGTTTTCCTGGTGAAACAAGGCCCAGGGATTACAGTTTTCCAGGTGAAAAAATGCCCATGGAATGGAGCTTTTCCTGATGAAACAATGCCCAGGGAATTGAACTTTTCCAGGTGAAACAAGGGCCATGGATTGCAGTTTTCCAGGTGAAACAGTGCCCAGGACGGTGGCAGAGCCAGGGTGCCATCAGTTCCTCTCCCAAAGGGACCAACCAGACGTGTTTTTCTCATCCAGTGGTTCAAAGAACTCCCGGAAAAGCTTTTGGGGAACTGGTTTCCCCAAATCCCAGCTCTGATGTGGGGACTGAGCAGGAAAAACCCCAAAATGCTTCCGTGGCCGTGGTGGTGCTCAAACACTCCACTCGATCTCAGAACTCTCTTCCGACCTTAATAATCCTAAAATCCCTGCTCTGAGAACCAGGGAGGTTTTGGGAAGCAGGAATTTTTTTTCCCCCTTCTTTTCCACCTCTGGGGCCTCTCCTGAGCCAGCATCTCCCTGCTGGTGCCACGAGCAGCTTTGCAAAGGCGCCGCTGAGGCAGGAGGGCAAATTGGCTCCTTCAATCAGCGGCCCAGGTGCCTCCCAGACCCCACCTTGGGCCTTAAAAGACTTTTAATTGAGGGCTGCGAGAGAAAATACCCGGTGGGCAGCCCCAGGAGTGCCCAGATAATCATCGGAGTGCCCTACATACGGCTTGGCTGCGAGATCAGACGGGCCAGAAGAATCCGACATTGTTCCAAAATGAACAGGAGAGGGAAGTAACAGCTCCATAATTACTCACCTCGAGTTAATTGATGGTAATTACAGCGAGTAGGCACTGGAGGAAGCAGTGACGGGCTGGCCCTGGAGAGTCACGGGGAGGGCTGGGAGCGTGCCCTGCGCACCGCGGCTCCGAAGGGGTTAAACTCCATGGGTTTGGTCGGGAATTTTTTTTTTTTTTTCTGCTTTTCCCTCCCTGCCGGGTTATTCCCAGCAAACACAGCCGGGCTGGAAGGGCTGAGCTGAGCTTTGCTCCTGGGGACAGCCCGGGACTCGCTGCCGGGCGCTTCCCGAGTGAGCTCCCGGGAAGTTGTCGCGGCTGCTCCGTGCCCGAGCCCCCCGTGCCACCCCCATGGGCGATGACATCGAGTGGCTGGACCTGCCGGGCAGGTGGACCTACGGCGTCTGCGGGGACGGCAGGATCTTCTTCATCGAGTACGGCCTGGGCTGGGGAGGGGGCTCTGCTGGGGCTGGGGGGCTGCAGAGGGTGGGGGGCTCCGTTTGGGGGGCAAACAAGAGCTCCCTGTGCTGTCACTCTCCTGTCTCTCCCTCCTTGGGGACATCGCTGTGGCAGCTCCCTTCTTCCCTAAAATCTGGAGAAGTCCCCCGTGGTGCCAGGAGGTGGGAAGGGGCTGCCGAGCCCCCCGGGGGTGCTGACAGCCCCTCTTGTCCTTGTCCCTCACAGCGACGACACCAAATCCACCAGCTGGGTGCACCCGGGCTCGGGCTACGCCGTGCAGAGCGGGCACTTCTCCTGCCCAGGTGAGCCCGGGCCGGCTCCCGGCGACCGGGACTGGGAAATGTGGAGCGAAATCCCCCGGGAGTGCGAGGGAGACCCCCCAAAAGTGACCGTGTGCGGCTGGGGAGGGCTGGGGGCTGGACGAGGTGATGCTGCCTCTCCCCAGCTCGGCTTTCCCTGCTGGATTTTCCCCTCCCTCCTGTGGTCTCTGATGAGGAGGGGCCTCAAACTTCTCCAAAAATTCAGTTTGAGCCTTGCGAGAGCCGACCACGGCAGCACAAAGCGTGGCCGTCACCCCTCCACCCCTGCCCGCCCATCCCGCCCTTCCCGGGGGAGGTGACAGCGGGGTGGGGACAGCGAGGGTGACCCCGCTGCTGGCCTGTCCCCGCAGGGCTGCCCCGAGGCTGGGAGGTGGACACGGCCACGCACGGCGGCCTCTACTTCATCAAGTGAGTGCGAAGGGGCCGGGGAGGAGCTTTGGCACCCCGGGATGTGCGGGATGATGTGCGGGGTGTGCGGGATGCTCCGGGATGTGCGGGATGTGCAGGACACTGCAGGATGTGCGGGGTGTGCGGGATGCTCCCCGGGATGTGCGGGATGTGCAGGATGCTCTGGGATGTGCGGGATGTTGCGGGATACGCGGGATGTGCGGGGTGTGCGGGATGCTGCGGGGTGTGCGGGGTGTGCAGAGTGTGCGGGATGCTGCAGGATGATGTGCGGGATGATGTGCGGGATGTGCGGGACGCTCTGGGATTTGCGGGATGCTGTGGAATGTGCGGGATGTGCGGGACGCTCCCCGGGATGTGCGGGACGCTCCCCGGGATGTGCGGGACGCTCCCCGCGCCGGGCTCCGCAGCGATGGGGCGGGACCAGCCCCAGCTCCGGGCCCTGCACCTGCAGCTCCCGCGCCACACGCCCGTCCCAGATGCAAAATTCCCGGCGCTCGGAGGCTCCGGGGCGGAGTGGGCGAGCCAACCACCCCCTTCCCCGCGTCATCCCGCAGGGAAACATCCCCGGAGCCCGGCGGGGCCTCCCAGAGCTGCCGGATGCTGTGGGAGGGAGCGGGGGTCCCGGGGGCACGGAGCTGGCTGTGCTGGCCCGCGAGGCTCCAGCCCGAGGCGCTGCTCCCGGTTCATCCCACTGGCTTGTTCCCTGTTCCCTCTCGCCCCTTTTTGCCCCCGGTGCTGGGATCGCGGCCGTGGCGAGGCGATTTCGGTGTCTAGACAGGCTGAGAGCTGCAGGCTCCGGGCCCTGCCGGGCGAGGCTGCTCCAGACGGGATCTTTGAGCTCCCGGAGCTTTCCCTGCGCGCCCAGACTGCAATAAAAACCCGGCACAGAGAGCAAAGATCCCCGGCGGGCTGCAGCAAAGCGCCGCGATCAGCCGCTCTAATCTGGGCAGCGTCCTTGAGGCAGCCCCAGACGGGCCGGGGATGGGATTGGGGCTGCTCCAGGAATGGCACAGCAGGGCCGGGAATGGGACTGGGGCTGCTCCAGGTGTCTCCTGGAGGGGTTGGAGCTGTGTCCTGCAAATCAGGGACCACCTTCCCATGTGCCCAGGGACCCGGGAGTGTCACAGTGGGGCAGGGAATGGGCTGGGGCTGCTCCGGATGCCTCCTGGAGGGGCTGGAGCTGTGACAAAAGGAGCAGGAAGCACCTTCCTGTGAGCCCAGGGATCTGGGAATGCCAGAGTGGAGCAGGGAATGGGATTGGGCTGCTCCAGGTGCCTCCTGGTCAGGCTGGAGCTGTGTCCTCCAAATTAGGGACCACCTTCCCTGTGAGTCCCGGGACTTAGGAATGTCACAGTGGAGCAGGGAATGGAATTGGGGCTGCCCTGGGAGCCTCCAGGTGGGGCTGGAGCTGTGACCCCGGGGACAGGGAGCACCTTCCTGTGAGTCCCGGGACTTAGGAATGTCACAGCAAAGCAGGGAATGGGCTGGGGCTGCTCCAGAAGCCTCCTGGTGGGGTTGGAGTTGTGACCTCAGGAACCTTCCTGTGTGCCCAGGGACCCGGGAATGTCACAGTGGGGCAGGGAATGGGGTTGGGGCTGCTCCAGAAGCCTCGTGGTGGGGCTGGAGCTGTGACCCCGGGGACAGGGACCACCTTCCTGTGAGCCCCAGGGCCTGGGAATGTCACAGCAGAGCAGGAAATGGGGTTGGAAGGTGGCGGCCACCAGGCCGGGGCTGGGAAGGGTCCCACCAGCCCTCCCAGGGGACACAGTGGTGGCCGTTGTCCGCCAGAGGTGGCCCCGGGCCCAGCTGTGAGGAAGGGAAGCTCCGGGGGATGCCAGGCACCCCCAGCCCGGAGTGTGGGTGGGCAGCACCCAGTGCCCCCACCCAAAAATTGGGATTTTCATCCCAACCGTGCCCCAGCCCTGCCTGCAGGAGGGGCCCTGCTGTGTCCATGGCTGGGATGGGGCTGCTCCAGCCATGAAGGGAGAGGGAACAACCAGCCCCAAACTGGGGTGCTCGGCCTGCCAGGGGCTGGGGGCTCCCCCGAGTGCTCCCCAGTTTCTCCTGGGCTCTTTTTGGGGAGCAGGAGGTGGTGGAGCAGCCCCCGTGGATCCCCTCTCCTGCAGAGCTGGGGACGCGGCCCTGGGGAGGGCACAGCTGCCACTTTGGGGTCCTGCCGTGGGCTGGCAGGGAGGGATGGTGTCCCCCGCGCTGTGGGGACACCGGAGGCGGCAGATCCAGTGAAAGCCACCCCGTGGCCAGCCGTAAAGCCGCGTGGCTAATGAGGGATTACGGGGTCAGGGGCGGCCGCCGGATTGCCCTGCCCAGGACGGGAGGTCCCTGCGGGCTCTGAGCCCAGCTGGTGCCACCACGGGCCTGGCAGGGGCCAGCAGGTGCCACCACGGTGCCACCACAGTGCCACCACGGGCCTGGCAGGGTCAGCAGGTGCCACCACGGTGCCACCACGGGCCTGGCAGGGGACAGCACGGTGCCACCACAGTGCCACCAGGGGCCTGGCAGCTGTGACAGGCAGAATGAGGGCAGTGCCATGGATGGGGGCACGGTGCCATGGCTGTAGGGCTGCAGTCTGCAGGGTCGGTGCCCCCGTGCCCAGCTCAGGGAGCGGCCGGGCCGGGCTGGGGGTCTGGGCAGGGTCCTGCCAGCCCCACCTGAGCCATCCTGGCCACCAGCTGGGCTTTGGGGCCGTCCTGCTGCCCATCCCCTCCCTGCGGGGGCAGTCCCGGGGTGCAGAGCCCACCCTGGACCCGGCTGGCACCAGAGGGGCTCCCCTGCCCCGCGTGGTGCAGGATCCCGAGGGATGCACGGTCCAGGGATGTCCTGTGGCATCCAGGGGGATGCAGGGACCTCTCTGCCCCCATCCCAGGGCTGGGGTGCCTGGGGAGCGTTGTCCAGCGCTGGGGTGCAGGGTCTGGGATGTTGGGATGTGGGAAAGGGAGCAGCGACCCCTCCATGCCCTGACACGGGGATGTGCGGGGAGCTCGGTCCCTGCTGTGCCCAGGCTCTGGAATTTGGGTCCAGGATGTGCTCAGGCTCTGGAATTCGGGTCCAGGATGTGCCCAGGAAGCCCAGGGGTGCAGGTCCCGGCTGTGCCCAAGTTCTGGGATTCCAGGTCCAGGCTGTGCCCCCACTGCTGGGATGTGGGTCCAGTCTGTGCCCAGGCTCTGGAATTCAGGTCCAGGATGTGCCCATGTTCTGGATTTTGGGTCCAGGCTGTGCCCAGGCTCTGGAATTCAGGTGTGCTCTGGCCCCAGGCTCTGGGATGTGGGTCCAGGCTTTGCCTTAGTTCTGGAATTCTGGTCCAGGCTGTGCCCAGGAAGCCCAGGGGTGCAGGTCCAGGCTGTGCCCAGGTTCTGGAATTTAGGTCCCAGGCTATGTCCAGATTCTGGAATTCAGGTCCGCTGTGGCCCCAGGTTCTGGAATTTGGGTCCAGGCTGTGCCCAGGTTCTGGGAATTTGGGTCCAGGCTGTGTCCAGGCTCTGGGATGTGAGTCCCTGCTGTACCCAGGTTCTGCAGTTCTGGTCCGGGATGTGCCCAGGCTCTGGAATTCCGGTCCAGGTTGTGCCCAGGTTCTGGAATTGGGGTCTGCTCTGGGCCCAGGCTCGGGGGTGCGGGTCCAGGCTCGGGGGTGCGGGAGCGGATCCCGGCTGCTCCCGCGGGATGCGGGCTGTGCAGCGCTCTCCATCCCCCCGCAGGGCCGCGGTGCTCCCGGTGCGGGGCGGGGGGCTCGGCGCGGTGCCCGCGGGGGCGGGGGGCGGCGGGGGCGGCGCGGCCCCCCCGCCCTGCTCGGTGCCAGCCCGGCGTCACGTGCCGCTCGGTGGCCCCCGAGCATGCCCAGCTCCGGCTCCGGCTGCGGCTCCGGCTCCCGCTCCGGCTCGGGCTCGGGCTGGGGGTGGCCGGGAGGATGCTGCGCCCGTAGGCAGCGGGGGGGCACCGGCCGCCGCCCGCCCCGCACGGTGAGTGCCTCCGGCGCGGCCCTTCCTCCTCCTCCTCCGCTCTTCCTCCTCCTCCGCTCTTCCTCCTCCTCCTCGCGGGCGCGGAGCGGCAGCGCATCCCCTCGGGGGCTCTTTTAGGGAAGGGGGGGGGCTGCGCTCCGGCCCCATAGGCGCGCTGTGGGGGTCGGCACCCCCCGGCTGCCCGAGGGGCTCCCCCTGCACCCCCCGCCCCTCGTGCCGAGCTCTGGGTGACGAGCGGGGCCCCCCCGAGCTGTCCCCGCCGTGTGTTTGCGGGCTGCGAGCGGGTTGGTGACCCCAAAACCCCAAATCTGCGGGCTGGGACCCGCCGGGTTTGGCCCCCCCGGGCTGGGACCCGCCGGGTTTGGCCCCCCCCGACTCCGTGCAGGGGCAGAGCAGCGCCGAGGCTTTGGGGGAGCCCCGCAATTCGCTGTCTCAGCTCCCCCAAACCCCCAAATCGTGGTGCAGGGGGGGCTCGCAAGGGCCGGACCCGCCGCGCTGCGCCGGGGCCGGGATGTGATGGATGGGGCTCGGAGATGTCGTCTGGCGCTTCCCAGGAAAGCCGAGACCTTCCCTTGGCTGCGCGGCTCCTTTCGCTGCCGCTGCGAGCGGAGAGCCATCCTCCTCCGCCTCCTCCTCCTCCTCCTCCTGCCGGGCAGAGGAAGGGCAGCTCGGGCCCCCCCTGCACCGGGGGGTGTCTGGCGGTGCCGCTGCCCCGAGCCCTCAATCGCAGCTTTGTTGCGCCGCTCGCAGCTCGCAGGGAAGCAGCCTCCGGTTCATCACATGACGGGGGTGTTCGTACGCCACGAGTCTGTTAAAGCCCAGCGGAAGGGGCCGGGCCCCCCCCCGGGGGCTCGCCGGGGACCCCGCTGCTGACCGCGGGCCGGGGGCGTCCGCTCGCTCCGGCACCTCCGAGCGGGGTCTCGGGGGCTCCGGGCAGCCCCGGCCCTGCCATGCCGCGGGGCCTCGGGGGGGTTTCTCGCTCCAGATGGCCGCGGAGCCGCTCCGGTAATCCCTGCGAGCGGGGAGGGCAGCGCGGGCAGCGCGGGCAGTGCAGGGAGCCGGGGCTGGCGTTTGCTGCAGGGTCCGTCCCTCCCGGCGGCGGCGGCGCTGCGGGCGGCTCTGCAGCCGGGCACCCCGCTGCCGAATCCCGCTGCTGCGCGCCTGCAGGAGCTCCTGCAGCCCGCCGGGATCCCGCTGTGAATCCCATCCTGAATCCCACCATGATCCCGTTGTGAATCCCGCCATGAATCCTGCCGGGATCCTGCTGTGAATCCCGCCGTGAATCCCTCCCTGAATCCCATCCTGAATCCCACCATGATCTCGTTGTGAATCCCGCCGTGAATCCCACCATGATCCCGTTGTGAATCCCTCCATGAATCCTGCTGGGATCCCACTGTGAATCCCATCATGAATCCCTCCCTGAATCCCACCATGAATCATGTTGTGGATCCCTCCATGAATCCCACTATGAATCCTGCCTTGAATCCCTCTGTGATCCCTCCATGAATCCCACCCTGATCCCTCCATTAATCCCTCCATGAATCCCTCTCTGATCCCTCCATGAACCCCATTCTGAATCCCACTGTGAATCCTGCCTTGAACCCCACTGTGATCCCTCCATGAATCCCACTGTGATCCTTCCACAAAACATGTTGTGGATCCCTCCGTGAATCCTTCCATGAATCCCATTGTGATCCCTCATGAATCCCTCCATGAATCCCTCCGTGAATCCCACTGTGATCCCTCCATGAATCCCATTCTGAATCCCACTGTGAACCCCGCTGTGATCCCTCATGAATCCTACCACAAATCCCATTGTGATCCCTCCATGAATCCCATTCTGAATCCCACTGTGAACCCCGCTGTGATCCCCACCCCGAGCTCGCCCCGGGGTGCCCAGCCCTGCACACGCCGGGCTCTGTGTGTGTGTGTGGCTGCTCCAGATCCTTCCCCTGGCTCCTGCTGGTGTTTCCTCGAGATCTCCTGCAGCTCCTGTCCCGCTCAGACCGGCACCCGTCCCTCTTGTCCCCGTCCCTCTTGTCCCTGTCCCTCTTGTCCCCGTCCCTCTTGTCCCCGTCCCTCTTGTCCCCGTCCCTCTTGTCCCCGTCCCTCTTGTCCCCGTCCCTTCACCGGGACACGCTTCCCAAGCATCTCCTTCCCTCTGGGCCTGGCAGAGCCGTGCCCGGGGCACACCCGGGCCTGTCACCCACCCCGAGCCACCCCCGTGGGGACACAGAGCCAGGATCGGGCTCCCAGAGAGGGGGGGCCTGAGTAATTACAATTCCTGAGCTAAAAATCCCATGGGAAGCACAAAATCTGCCCTTTATGGACATGGATGTTCGTGGGGAGCCCCCAGCCCACCCTGGGGACCCCTGGCACCCACCCTGCTGCCCGCCGGGGACATCCCACAGGGGCTGTGGCCAGGGGTGCCCAGAGGTGCCCCCGGCAGAGGCGGTGACAGGGTGACAGCGGCTGGCACGGGGCTGGCGCTGCAAGCCGCGCTTTCCTGCCGAGTTCCCATAGAAACAGGCGGGAGCAGCCGCGGGGCTGGCGAGGACGAGGCAGAGGAGGGACAGGAGGGTGGGGGACACGGCTGGCACTGCCAGGGTGACACCACAGTGCCGGGCAGGAGGGTGGGGGACACGGCTGGCACTGCCAGGGTGACACCACAGTGACAGGCAGGAGGGTGGGGGACACGGCTGGCACTGCCAGGGTGACACCACAGTGCCAGGCAGGAGGGCGGGGGACACGGCTGGCGTTGCCTGGGTGATGCCACAGTGCCAACACCTCAAAGGCACCGCTGACCAGTGGCTGCTCCCCGCCGTGGGGAAGGGACAAGTGACGACAGCGTGGCCCTGGCCGTGTGTCACCGTGACACGGCTCTTTCCATGTGTGTGTGTGTGTTTGTCATGGTGCCCACGCCGCTGCCAGGCCCGGCCTCGGGCACAAACCCCAGCCCAGATGGGCACCGAGGGGTTTTCAGTCCCCCCGAGGCCCCTGAGCCAGGCAGGGTCGGGGGTGTTCTCTGCTCCGTCTGTGCCCCGGGAATCTGCTGGGCTGGGATTTCTCCCGGAGCTGGGCTGGAAGGGGCCGCGTGGCTCCGGCTCCGGCGCTGCTCCTCTCTCTTTTCTCTCCCTCCCTCCCTCCCAGGATTTGGTAGTAGCATCCCCCACTCCTGCCTTCCCAGGAAAACACGCTCATCCGCAGCGGCGGCGCCTGCAGCAGCGCGCTGCCTCCTCTCCAGCCTCCTTCCCCCGCAGCCTCGCGGCTCCGCGCCCGCCCGGGAGCCCCTTCCCACTGATCCCAACCATCCCTGCTTCTCCTGGCACGGGCAGACGGGAACCTGCGGGCAGAGGGGGGCAGGGGGCACGTGTGGACCCCCCTTCCACCCTGCCTGCTCCTTCCACCATCCCAATCCGGAAAATCCCCCGGGATCGGGATGCTCTGTGCGGGCAGCGCTGCTTTTCCGCGTGGATTGGGTTTGATTCTGGTTTTTACTCAGTGGCAGCAGCACAGGGAGCTCTTCAGGGCCTGTCCAGAGCTCCAGAGCTGGGCTGGAGCAGGGAAAAGGCCCTGGAGCAGCGGCTGTGGGGCGGGATGGTGGCAGTGACACTGGATGGTGGCAGGGAATGAGGCTGGAAGGTGGCAGGGAGTGACACTGGATGGTGGCAGTGAGGCTGGATGGTGGGAGGGAAGGAAGCTGGATTGTGACAGGGAACAAGGATGGATGATGGCAGAAAGTGAGCCTGGATGGTGGCAGGGAGTGACACTGGATGGTGACAAGGAACAAGGCTGGATGGTGGCAGTGGCAGCAGCCGGTCGTGCCCTTAATCTTCGAATTCACTAAAGCTCTTTAATGAAGATTCAGAGCCAGCGAGTTCTCAATTAAGGGATGAGGCAGCTCTTGATCCGCGTTTCTGGGTCAGCCGGAGAAAGGTTCCCGACCTTTGATGTTTCCAGGGAATGCACACCTGGCTGTGCAGGAGCCGCAGCCCCGGGTCCGGCCCGGCTGCTCCTGACTCACGGGCTCCTTTTGGGAGAAAGTGGAGCTGCTGGAGCGGGGCCAGAGGTCACGGAGTGCTCCGAGGGCTGGAGCATCCCTGCTTGGAGCCAGGCTGGGAGAGGAGGCTCCAGGAGAGCTCAGAGCCCTCCCAGGGCCTGAGGGGGCTCCAGGAGAGCTGGAGAGGGATTTGGGACACGGCTGGAGGGACAGGACACAGGGAGGGCAGAGGGCAGCCATGGATGGGATTTTGGGAAGGAATTCCTGGCTGTGAGGACGGGGAGGCCCTGGGATGGATTTCCCAGAGAAGCTGTGGCTGTCCCGTCCCTGGAAGTGTCCAAGGCCGGGTTTGTGGGGTTGGGACGGGGGAGGGTGTCCCTGTTCCCTGCCCAGCTCTCCCGGAGCCACGGGGGGCTCTGCAGTTCAGCGGGACCCTCTGGCCTCATGGGTGGTCCCCGCCCCGCCGGGGCCCCCCGGCTCTCCAGGGCTCTCCAAACCCTCTGTTTACCTCAACAGCAGCCGCCCGCACGGGTGTTAATTGCAGGAGCCGGCAAGGCACTAATTAGGGGATAATGAGACGCCTTTGTGTGTGCTTGGCAGCCCGGCGACAGACGCCGTGCTCCGAACACCCGGGGGCCGGGGATGGGCCGGGGCGCTGGGGAAGGGCCGAGTGCGTGATCCTGGATCGTGTCCTTGATCCTGGATCGTGTCCGTGACCCTGGATCGTGTCCTTGATCCTGGATCGTGTCCCTGATCCTGGATCGTGTCCTTGATCCTGGATCGTGTCCGTGACCCTGGATCGTGTCCGTGATTCTGGATCGTGTCCTTGATCCTGGATCGTGTCCGTGACCCTGGATCGTGTCCCTGACCCTGGATCGTGTCTGTGATCGTGGATCGTGTCGGTGATCCCGGGCTGTGTCCGTGATCCTGGGTGGTGCCCGTGATCACCCCCCAGGTTGTTTCCATAATTCCCGTGCCGTGTCCGTGATCCTGGGCCGTGTCCGTGATCCTGGATCGAGTCTGTGACCCCCCCGAGCCGTGTCCCTGTTCCGTGTCCCTGATCCCCCCTGTCCCTGTCCCCCGCCCCTCTCCGGCTTTGTCCCAGCCCCGCTCCCATCCGCGCTGGCCCCGCAGCTGCTCCCGCGCATCCCTTTGTTCCCGGCCCGCTGGGGACATCCCGGTGCCCTCCGCCAGCCCGGGGACCGTCCCTGCGCTGCTCGGCACCTCCCCGTGCCTGGGGGGCTGCAGCCGGGGGGCTGGGGCTTGTCCCGGTGAACACCCGGGATCCTCCCGGTGAACATCCCGGATCCTCCCGGTGAACACCCGAGATCTTCCCGGTGAACATCCCGCATCCTCCCGGTGAACATTCCGGTTCCTCCCGGTGAACACCCGGGATCCTCCCGGTGAACATCCCGGATTCTCCCGGTGAACACCCCGGATCCTCCCGGTGAACACCCCGGATCCTCCCGGTGAACACCCCGCATCCTCCCGGTGAACACCCCGGATCCTCCCGGTGAACACTTCCCGTTCTCCCGGTGAACACCCGGGATCCTCCCGGTGAACATTCCGGTTCCTCCCGGTGAACACTTCCCATTCTCCCGGTGAACACCCCGGATCCTCCCGGTGAACACCCCGCATTCCCGCCGGTCCCGCCGCTCCCGTTCCTCCCCCGCCGCCGTTTTCCCCCTCCGAGCTTTCCTTCCCAAACACCGGCAGCCCCTCGGTGACCGAGGCCCGGGCCCGGTGGGGAAAGCCGGGATGTGGCCGCTGGATTTCCCCGGGTGGGGCGGGAGCGGCGCTGGGGGGGATTTGGAGATCCTGGAGCTTTTGGAGAGACCCCCAGGAGGGTTTTGAAGGTCTAGGAGGACTTTTATGGACCCCCCAGGTGGGTTTTGGAGGTCCAGGATTGTTTGAAGAGATCCCCCAGGAGGGATTTTGAGATCCAGGAGGGTTTGGAGGGACCCGCCACAAAGATTTTGGAGATCCTAGAGGGTTTGGAGAGGGCCTCAGGGGAGTTTTGGAGGTCCAGGAATGTTTGTAGGGACCTCCAGGAGGACTTGGGAGGTCCAAAAGGTTTTGAAGAGACCCCCAGGAGAGATTTTGAGTTCCAGGAGCATTTGGAGGGACCCCCCAGGAGGGTTTTGGAGGTCCAGGAGGGCTTGGAGAGACCCCCAGGCGGGACTTTGAGATCCAGAACCATTTAGAGGGACCCCCCAGGAGGGTTTTTGAGGTCCAGGAGGGTTTGGAGAGACCCCCATGAGGGATTTGGAGATCCAGGAGTATTTTTAGGGACCCCCAGGAGGGATTTTGGAAGTCCAGGAGAGCTTGGAGAAACCCCCAGGAGGGATTTTGAGATCTAGAAGCATTTAGAGGGACCACCAGAAAGGTTTTGGAGGTCCAGGAGTATTTTTAGGGACCCCCAGGAGGGTTTTGGAGGTCCTGGAGCTTTTGGAGACCCCTAGGAGGGATTTTGGAGGTCCAGGAGTATTTTTAGGGACTCCCAGGAGGGTTTTGGAGGTCCTGGAGCTTTTGGAGAGACCCCCAGGAGGGTTTTGGAGATCCAGGAGTATTTTTAGGGACCCCCAGGAGGGATTTGGAGATCCAGGAGTATTTTTAGGGACCCCCAGGAGGGTTTTGGAGGTCCAGGAGTATTTTTAGGGACCCCCAGGAGGGATTTTGGAGATCCAGGAGTATTTTTAGGGACGCCCAGGAGGGATTTTGGAGGTCCAGGACCCTTCGTGGCGGGCGCTGAGCTGGGGATGAGGTGCTGCTGATCCCTGGGGACAGGGCTGGGGACAGCCAGGACGGAGCAGCCCCCAGGGGCTCGGTGGCTCCGCGGGGCTGTCCCGGAGCCCCGGGGATGCCGTGCCGTGCCCGCGGCCCCGGTGGAACAGCCGGGACCGGTCCGGCAGCCCCGGCCGCCTCCCCGCCCCGCCCGGCCGGTCCCGCGGGGCCGAGCCCGGAGCTCCCGGAGCTGCCGAGCGCCCGGGGGGCTGCGGGGCACGGGGGAGGCTGGGCAGGGGCTGTGCCCACCCAGAGCCCACGGCTGGAAAATGCCATCCCCCCGGCACTGCCCCCGGCACCCACAGCCCGGGCCGGGCACCGGGGGCGGAGGGAGGGACCCCCGGGGGGGTTTGGAGGTCCAGGAGGGTCTGGAGAGATTTCCAGAAGGATTTTAGTGCTCTAGGAGGGAGACTCTCAGAACTGTTTGGAGGGACCCCCAGGAGGATTTGGATGTCCAGGAGGGTTTGGAGAGACTCCCAGGACTGTTTAGAAGGATCTCCAAGAGAGTTTTAGAGGTCCAGAAGGATTTAGAGGAACCCCAGGAGGGTTTTGGAGGTCCAGGACTGTCTAGAGGGATCCCCAGGAGGATTTTGGAGGTCCAGGAGGGTCTGGAGAGACCCCCAGGAGGGTTTTGGAGGTCCTGGACTCTTTGGAGAGACCCCCCAGGAGGATTTTGGAGGTCTAGAAGTGTTTGGAGAGACTGCCAGGACTGTTTAGAAGGATCCCCAAGAGAGTTTTAGAGGTCCAGAAGGATTTAGAGGGACCCCAGGAGGGTTTTGGACGTTCAGGACTGTTTAGACGGATCCTCAGGAGGACTTTGGATGTCCAGGAGGGTTTGGAGACACTCCCAGGGCTGTGTGGAGGGACCCTCAGGAGGATTTTGGAGGTCCAGAAGGATTTAGGAGGTCTTGAAGGAACTCTCTGAAGCATTCTGGAAGTTCAGCACTGTTTAGAGGGATCCCCAGGAGGATTTTGGAGGTCTTGGAGAAATATCCAGGAGGATTTTGGAGGTCCAAGAGGGTTTGGAGGAACCTCCAGGAGAGTTTTGGAGGTCTGGAAGTGTTTGGAGAGACCCACAGGGCTGTTTAGAGGGACCCCCAGGAGGATTTTGGAGGTCTTGGAGGGACCCTCAGAAGCATTTTGGAAGTTCAGGACTGTTTAGAGGGATCCTCAGGAAGACTTTGGATGTCCAGGAGGGTCTGGAGAGACCCCCAGGAGGGTTTTGGAGGTCTGGGAGGGACTCTCAAAAGGGTTTTGGAGGTCCAGGACTGTTTAGAAGGATCCCCAGGAGGGTTTTGGAGGTGCAGGCGGGTTCGGAGTGACCTTCCCGGCGGGCTGTCCCTGCCCCGTGTCCCGGCTGCGGCCGTGGCCGTGCCAGGCACGCCCCGATAAGCGGCATCCCGCAGGAATGTCACTCACGGGCCCAAGGTCACCTGCCCTGGGCACCCCCGGCCCTGGCAGGGGGCCAGGGGACAGGGCCACCCCCTCCGGGTGCCACCAAACCCCACTCCCGACCCCATGGGATCATCCCGGCGCGGGTCTGGGGGCGGAATGCGCCCCCTCAACCAGGGAAACTGAGGCACGGAGCCGCGCGGCGTGCCGTGTCCCACCTCCGCTCCAGAGGGGTTTTTTGGGATGGGTGGGATGTGCACTCGCCTGGGGCGCCCAGCAGCCCCATTTCCCATTTCCCGATCGGCTTTGGGCGTTGCCACCGCGTAATTAGCGGTAATTGCTCTCTAATGAGGCGGCAATCCTGCGGCGGGCCCGCGCTTCCCCCGCCCCGGGCCGTGCCCCCGGCGGGGGTCGCGGGGACATTTTGGGACATTTCGGGACATCCGGGGAGAGGGCGCGCTCCCCGGTGGTGGCGCTGGGGACAGCGGGCGGTGGCGTGTCCCCGCGGTGCCCGTGCCAGGCTGGCACCGCCCGCCGCCTCCGGGGCGCTTCCCCTGCCTCGCCCCCGCTTGTCCCCGCTGGTGGTGACACCCCTGGCGCTGGGCCACCTCGCTGACAGTGTCACCCCACTGTGGCAGGGTCACCTCGCCGGTGGTGTCACCCCTGGGGCGGTGCCACCCCGCTGTGGCAGGGTCACCTCATTGTGGCAGCGTCACCCCACTGACAGTGTCACCTCTCTGTGGCAGTGTGACCTCGCTGACGGTGCCACCCCACCGTGGGTCATCCCGCTGGCAGTGCCACCCCACTGTGGCCCTGTCACCCTGCTGGCGGTGCTGCCCCTCGGGCAGTGTCACCCTGCTGTGGCCCTGTCACCCCTCTAGCAGTGTCACCCCTCTGGCAGTGCCACCCCGCTGGCAGTGCCACCCCTCTGTGGCCCTGTCACTCCCCTAGCAGTGTCACCCCTCTGGCAGTGTCACCCCTCTGGCAGTGCCACCCCTTTCCCTGCCCCTCTCTTGCCCTGCCCCAGAGGAAAAGCCACCCCCCGCCAGCCCCGTGTCCCCGCCATGCCACCAAGCGTGTCCCCCCTCCTGTCCCTCGTGCCACCCTCCGCTCCCGCCCGAGCGGTGCCGGCTGCTGGAGCCTGGCAGGATGCCAGGGAGCGGTGCCACCCCAGGGGGGCATTTTGGGGTTTTTTCCCTTTAATTCTCCAATTTAACGCCAGGCCGGCTCTGCCAGGGGGTCCCAGGCGCGGGCACATCCCGGGAATGTCCCCGAGGGTGCCACCGGGAAGGGGCACCGGGGCTTGGCACAGCTTGGGGTGACCCTGGAGTCTCTCCCCTTCCCGGACTGTGTTTCCCTCCTCTCTTTTTGGGGTGACCCCAGAGTCTCTCCCCTCCACGGGCTGTGTTTCCCCCCTCTTTTCCCTCGGGGCAAGCTCAGCCGCGGTGCCCCAGTGAGGAGGAGGAGGAGGAGGAGGAAGGCTCGGGTGCCAGGTCCCCGCGCGGGTTTGTTTTCCTCGGCTCTCCTTTCAGCTCGGCTGAGCAGCGATGATTTGCAATTCCAGTTTCCGCACACCTAATGCTGGGTGTGCCCCCCCGGCGCTGGCAGGGGAGCCCTGACGCGTTATTTGCTCTGCTTTGGGATTTATTTGTTGTTTTGCTTGCGTGGTTTTGTTTTTTTTTTTTTGGTTTTTTTTTTAATTCAACTTTTCCCCTTTCCCCTGAACCAACGCTTTTCCTGATTGGGAAAGAACAACCACAGGGGAACGGGGTGGGAGTTTGAAATCTCGCCCAAGCGAGAGGCTGATGGGGGGGATGTTTGGGGGATGTTTGGGGGAGGTTTGGGGGTGCTGGACCCCTCAGCCTTGGGGCGCAGGGCTGCAGGAAGGGCTGCAGATAGCGCCGGGGCTGCCGGGCCTTATCTCACCCCGGCTTATCAGCAGACAAGCCTGAGCTGCAGATAAGCGGGGCCTTGGGTTCAGGCTCGGGTTGCTGGAGCAGGGCAGGGGGGACGCTCCGTGTCCCGCTGCTGGGGCGGGGAGGGAGGAGTTGGGGGGCTGAACCCCCCCTTTGGGAGTGGGGGAGCCCCCCAAAAGCTCGGTGTGGGGCTGGGGTCGCAGAGCAGCCCCTGGGCGAGTGGAGGCTGCGCCTTTCCGTGCGTGGATGGGGCAGGAATTGGGGCTGGGAACGGCCTGGGGGGTTGGCTCTGCTCCTTCTTCTCTTGAAGGGAAAGAAACTGAAGAGAAAAGTTCATATTTGGGGCCAGTGTGATGATTGTGCATTCAAAACCCCCATGCAGAGGCTCCCAGTTTCTCCTCCATCGCCCCCAAATCTCTCCCTGTGCTGGCAGGAGCCCCAGCCCGTGCTGGAGCTGCTCTGCTCCATCCCCGGGGATTTTTGGGGTGCTGGAAGGGGATTTTGGGCGCTGCCAGGCCTTGAGGGGGGATTTTCACACCAGGGGCACGGTGGGCGCTGTCCCCAGGAGCCAAACCCCTCGGGGTGGCCCCGGGGAGGAAATCCCCACCCCACTCCACCCACATTTCCAAATTTTGCTTTTCCAAAACGCCTCTGGGGGACGCTGAGGCTCAGCGCGTGCACCCCCTGCTCCGGGGAGTGTCCCCACGCCCCTGGCCGCTCTGGGGACAGCCGGTGGCCCTGCCCGGCCATCCGGGGGTGGATCCAGGAGCCGCAGCTCTTCCTGCCGGGCTCGGGCGGGCAGCAGGTGGCGGCTGCTGGTAAACAGGCTGGGATTGTCCCCAGGGCCGCTTGAGCAACCGGGGCGGGGAGCTGGCTGCGAGCGGCTCCCCGCACCCCCCCGGAGAATTCCAGCCTGGATCCAGCCCTGGCAGCGCAGGGAATACGGGCTGCCCCTTCCCAAACTCAGCTCCGCAGGGCTGGGGTGTCCCCCCAGATGTGCCCCCGGAGCTGGCAGAGCTCCCGGGGTTCCCCCTTTTGGGGTAATTCCCGGGATGATCCCGGGATCAGGACACCCCGTGGTGTGCGACCGTCCTAGTTTGGGGCTGAGCCTGAAAAATTGGGAAAAACGGGGCAGGGTTTTGTCGCCAGGAGGGTTTTGTCGCTCTGCAGGAAGGGCGGGAATTCCCCACGCACGAGGGAGTCCCGCGGTGGCACAAGGAAGTCGGCGGTGGCACGGTGTGCTCCTGGCCATCGCCACCGTGTCCCGCCAGGGTGGCACCGGCCGCGCTCTGCCCTCGTCACTCCCCTGGTGTCACCACTGAGGCAAGGGGACATTCATTTCCCACGGCCACAGGTGCCCCGCGCCGCGCTCAGCCCCTCCCACCCGCATTTTTAAGGCTAAACCCCGCGTTTTCCGCTTCCCCCCGCACGGCTGATTCCCCCATTCCCCGGAGCCCACCGGGGGTCCCGTCCCCTTCCCGGACCCCCGGCCCCGCTGCCAGCGCCCCTGGAGCACCACCCCGAGCGGGAGAGGCTCCGCCTGGGGCTGGCCCCGGCGAGGGCAGGGCTGGCACACGGGGCCCGGGCAGGGCTGGCACACGGGGCCCGGGCAGCGCGGCTGTCGCTGTGCTGTGGCTGTCACTGTCGCTGTCGGTGTCGCTGTCGCTGTCGCAGCGGGAGGGGCGGCGCGGCCGGGGGTGTGCGCGGTGTTTATATAGCGAGGAGCAGGTTCGCGTTTCAGCCCTCGCTGCTCCTGCCGGCTCCCCGAGGCCACCGAGGCTCCTCCCGTCCCTTCCCCGCCCGCCCGGGGCTCCGCGAGCAGGTAACCGAGGCGGCTGCCTGCCCGGCTTCGCAGGGGTTAAAACGGGATGGGGGCGATGGAGCGGGAGCCGAGGACGGGGTTTGGAGCAGCCCGTGGGGAGGGGACGCGGCCCCGGTGGCGCACGGGGAGAGTGGGACGTGCAGGCTCCCGGGGGGGCACGGGCCGGGCCGTGCCGTGCCGTGCCAGGGGTTAATTCCGTGCCGGAGCTGCGGGAAGGTGTGGCAGCAGAATAAGGCTGGCACGGCCGGGAGCGGGCAGGGGCAGCCGGTGCCTGCACAGGGCTCTGCTTCCAGCGGGACTGGGGGGAATCTTGTCCGGTTTTGGGGGATCCTGGGGAATCCTGCCCGGTGTTAGGGGGATCCTGCATGGCTGGGGGGGGGGATTCTGCCCGGCTTTGGGGGGATCCTGGGGGATCCTGCCTGGTTTTGGGAGGATCCTGCCCAGCTTTGGGGGGATCCTGCCCAGCTTTGGGGGGATCCTGCCCTGTTGGAAGGGGATCCTGCTTGGCTCGGGGGGGATTCTGTCTGGTTTTGGGGAAATCCTGCCCGGTTTTGGGGGATCCTGCCAGACTGGGAGGGGACCCTGCTTGGCTGGGGGGTCTCTCCCTGTGCCGTGGGCCAGGCCTGGAGCCTGGGGGAGCAGCCCTGAGGGAGCTGGTTGGGATTCTGGTGGAGATTCCAGCTCAAATCTCCTGGAAATTCTGCTTCAAATCCCCTGGGAGAGACCCCGCAGTGACTCCTGCTTTGTTCTCTTTAAAGGGATGTTTTAGGAAAGGCTTTTTTGAATTGACCCTTCCCTGTGGGCCCTGTCAGGCTTCCCAGAGTTTTCCTGGAGCCTGGAAAAGCCCTTTGCTCCCCAAATCCCAGTGTCAGGTGCCCCAGCCCCTGTTTGGCAGCACCGAGTGGGTGTGCTGGGATTCCCTGCCCTGCTGTGGGATTTGGGATTTGGGATGGCTGTGGTGGGATTCCCTGCCCTCCTGTGGGATTTGGGATGTGGAATTTGGGATGTCTGTGGTGGGATTCCCTGCCTTCCTGTGGGATGTGGGATTTTCCTTCCTTCTGTGGGATTTGGGATGTGGGATTTGTGCTGGCTGTGATGGGAATTTCCTGCCCTGCTGTGGGATTTGGGCTGGCTGCGGTGGATCATTCCCGCCCTGCTGTGGGCTGTGGGATGAGGGAGAGGGATGTCTGTGGTGGGATTTGGGATGTCTGTGGTGGGATTTGGGATGTCTGTGGTGGGATTCCCTGCCCGGCTGTGGGCTGTGGGATTTGGGATGTGGAATTTGGGATGTCTGTGGTGGGATTTGGGATGTCTGTGGTGGGATTCCCTGCCCGGCTGTGGGATTTGGGATGTGGGATTTGGGATGTCTGTGCTGGGATTCCCTGCCCGGCTGTGGGCTGTGGGCTGGCTGTGTTTCCATGCCCTGGCTCCCAGCCATCCCTGGGATGCCCGGGAGCTGGGATGAGCTCTGCAGCGCTGCCGGGGGCGGGTTTGGGGCTGAGCTCAGTCCCAGCTCCATCCTGCTCCGTCCTTCCTCGGGCTGGCGCCGTCCTGCTGGGCAGGAAAAGGCGAGGGGGGAAGGCACCGGGGCAGGCCGAGGGCAGGATGGCTCTGCCTGCTTCCCAAGGGGGGAGCTTGGGAATCACATTCCCGCCGTTCCCAGGGGCTCCTGGGCTGGGGGACTCCAGTCACGTGGAGCAGCATCCCTGAGCCAAACCCACGGGAAACGGGAGCCACAGGCACCTGGGGAGTGATCCCCCCTGGAGCCACCTGGGATCCCCCTGGAGCCACCTGGGATCCACCTGGGATCCCTCTGGAGTCACCTGGGATCCACCTGGGATCCCTGCCCGGGATCCCCCCCTGGATCCCCCCCTGGATCCCCCCCTGGATCCACCCCCGGATCCACCTGTGATTCCCCTGGATCCACCTGTGATCCCCCTGGAGTCACTTGAGATCCACCTGTGATCCCCCCCTGGATCCACCTGGGATCCACCTGTGATCCCCCTGGATTCCTCCCCCGTTATCCCCCTGGATCCAGCTGTGATCACCCCAGATCCACCTGTGATCCACCTGGATCCACCCCCGGATCCCCCCCTGTGATCCCTGCCCTGATCCACCTGTGATTCCCCCCCTGGATCCACCTGGGATCCCTGCCCTGGATCCCCCCCTGGATCCCCCCCGGATCCACCTGGGATCCCCCTGTGATCTCCCCAGACCCACCTGTGATCCCCCTGGATCCACCTGTGACCCCCAGCTCCCTCCCTTCCCACGCCTTTATCCCGGCTGTGCCCTCCGGGAATGCCGGACGGCCTCGGGCTCTTCCCAGGGCCGAGCAAACCCATCCCAGCTCCTCGGGGCAGCCCCTCGGTCCCAGCCCGTGAGGATCCTTGGAGGGACCCTGTGACACCCTGGGAGGGACCCTGTGACATTTTGGGAAGGATCCTGTGAGCATTCCAAGGTGGGGATCCTGTGACATTTTAGGAGGATCCAGTGTTCAGTGAGCATCCCAAGAGGGAATCCCGTGGGCATTCCAAGAGGGGGCCCTGTGACACCCTGGGAGGGATCCTGTGACATTTTTTGAGGGATCCTGTGACACCCTTGGAGAGATCCTCTGGCACTTTTGGGAGGGATCCTGTGGGCATTCCAAGGCGGGGATCCCGTGACACTTTTGGTGGGATCCTGTGACACTTTTGGAGTGATCTTTTGACCATTCCAAGTTGGGGATCCCATGACACTTTTGGAGGGGTCTCATGACATTTTTGGAGGGATCCTGTGACGGTTTTGGGGAGATCCTGTGGGCATTCCAAGGTGGGGACCTTGTGGCATTTTCAGAGGGATCCTGTGATGGTTTTGGAGGAATCCCGTGACACTTTTGGAGGGATCCTGTGGGCATTCCAAGGTGGGGACCCCGTGACACTTTTGGAGTGATCCTGTGGGCATTCCAAGGTGGGGACCCCGTGACATTTTCGCAGCGGTCCTGTGACATTTTCGGAGAGACCCTGTGAGCATTCCAAGGGGGAATCCTCTCCACCCCAAGGGGTTCATCCCGAGCTGCTCCCCCGCCCCCAAAGGCCCCTCCGGGGGCTCTCCCGAGGCGGGGCTGGCCCGGCTCCAGCCCGGCTCAGCCATCCCGTCCTTCCAGCTCCGCTCCTCCCCGCGGGGCGGAGGAAGGGCCGGGGCCGCGCTTGTTTGTGTGGGAGAAGGAAGGGGGAGCTGGCACGGCTGGGATTTCTGGGAAGCGGCGCTCTGGCGCTGGAACTGTCCCGATTCCCGACTGGAAGCATCCCACGGTGACCAAACTCCACTCCCCACTCCGTTGCGCTGGGAGGGGGACAAGCGCCACGGCCAGGGCTGTTTGGTGACACAGAGGTGTGTCCCTGTCCCCGCGCCGCCTGGGAGGCTCCCAGGGTTTGGTTTTCTGCTCTCTCTGTTTTTCCCCCAGCAGATTCCCGGCTTTTCCCCCGCAGCTGCTCCCCGGGGCTTGGGGCGCTGATGAGGACGCGGGTGGGAAGCTGGGAACGAGCTGTGATTCACCGGGACGCCGTTCCCGGGCACACCAGGGCGTGGTGGGCTGGAGGTGACACTAAATCAGCGCTGTCACATCCGAGGACAGCGAGGGAAAGGCTGCGGTTCCCCCCCGGGGACGTCCCGAGGGAATTTCCAGAGGAAATCCTGGCAAAATCCTGAGCCTGACCCTGCGATTTGGGGAGCCCCGAGAGTGTTTTTTTAGACTTTTTTCTTAGGACAAACCCGATTTGGGGGGCTTTTGGCTCTTTTTGACACGGAGGTGGGCACGTGCCCGTTTTTTGGAGGGGCTGGAGCTGCCGTGCCACCCACGTGCGCCAGCCTTGGCTCCACGGCGGCTCTTCCCAGGCACTCAGGAATGCTTTTGGCCGCTCCACGCATTTCCTGGCACCCACGCCGCGGTCCCAGGCCGCTCCCGGGGCCGTGGGATGTGCCCCAGATGGGATTGGGGCCGGAGAGCCACCGTGGCCAGCCCGGAGCCGGCGCTGATCCCGTCCTTGGGAGCTGCTCGCTGCACAGCCCTTGCACAACCGGCACGGTTGTGTCACCGCCGGTGACAGGCTGTTCCCAGCCCCGGCAAGGTGTGGGATCAGATCTAAAAAAGGACAATTTCCCCATTCACACCCAGCCCGGCGCAAGGGACGCGTGGCACCGCACCAGCAAAACAAGCGGGGACGCTCGGCGAGGCGACAACTCCGCTGTGTCACCGCAGCGCCGCCGCTCCCGCCCCGCCATCCCCGCCCTGGCACCGCGCCTGGCATCCAGAAATCTCCTGGCAGGGCCTGCATGGTGCCGCTGGCAGCTTCCCAGGCTCCCGCTCCGGCAGGTGTGGGGCTCCGGGTGCCGGCTATGCCAGGAATGTGCCGGATGTGCCGGGGCTTGACTGCGGGAGGTCGGGGTGAATCGGGGGGGCTGGCAGCTCCCGGGCTGGGCAGAGCCAGCGCTGCCCGAACCCCCCGTCCAGAGGCTCCAAACAGCGCCGGGAAATGGGATCCCATGGTGGAAGCTGCCGCTGCCTCGTGGCCCTGAGGTGCCGCGCTTGTGGCTTTGTTGTTGGTCCTGGAGTGGAAAATTGGGGGGTTTATCCAAAAAGCATCAAGAGGCTCCACAGGGAGTGGCACGGAATGATGGAGCCCAGGGGGGCTCGCCCCGAGCCCCAGCCCGGTGGGCCGGAGAGGGAATTGCAGCTGCTGGATTTGCAGAGCCGGGGAATCGCTGCTGGGAGCCGGGGGATGCCTCACTTCACCCCCTGAGCGCTCCCAGCTTGGGGTGTTCACAAGGAGCTCGTGGCTTTATATCCCGGGTGGGGGTGGGGAGTGGGAATTCCCAAAGCTGTTCCCCTTCCACGGCTTCTCCTGGACTCGGGGAGCCAGACCGAGCCCCGTGTGGGGAGTGGGAATTCCCAAAGCTGTTCCCATTCCACGGCTTCTCCTGGACTCGGGGAGCCAGACCGAGCCCCGTGTGGGGAGTGGGAATTCCCAAAGCTGTTCCCATTCCACGGCTTCTCCTGGACTCGGGGAGCCAGACCGAGCCCCACAACTGCCGGGCCTTACCGGCTGCCGCTCCTGCCTCGCTGCCCCGGGCGTTTTTGCGGCCGTTTGGTGGGGTTTGCCGTGACCGAGAGCAGCCCCCGGCCGCAGCCCGGGGGTGGTGCCGTGCAGATGTTTGTCCAAAGCTGTTTGTGATCATCCCAGCCCCCGGCGCCGCAGCTGCGGCCGGGCAAGGGCGAAATTCCCGCGGTGGCCTCGTCGGGAAGGCGGTGCCGGTGCTGTGAGCGCTCCAGGGACGGGGGACAGGGGTGAGGGACAGGGTGGGGACCCTCTGAGTGCTGGCGGGGACACGCTGAGGGGCCTGGCGGGGGATGCTCCTGCGAGCTGTGACAGAAGCGCGGGGTCCGCAGGTGGCACCGCGCCGCGGGGCTGTGCGGGGACAGCCCGAGGTTAATCATTCAACCCCTCGGCAGGTTGGGTAACGCGGCGGGGGCGGGGGGAGGCGACAGCGACATCTGTGCACCCGCTCGGCAGGGGACAGGGGACAGCGCTGTGCTCCTCCTCCTCCTCCTCCAGCCCCTCTCCGTGGGGATGCAGGTGCTGATCCCGGTGGTCCCCTGGGGAGGGACAGGGGGGGACAGGGACGCTGTGACAGCGCCGAGTGGCGGCTGAGCGGGAGCCGAGCTGGCCCCCGGCGCGGCTGAGGGAGCCAAGAGCCGCAGCTGGGCTGTAAACACGGCGGGGTAGAGTTACAGCCATTGACGATCCTTGGAAAGGCGGCGGGGAGAGGGAGAGGGAGCTCCGAGAGCCGCGAGCTGCGGCCCCGGGGTGCGGGGAGCGATCCCGGGGTGCGGGGATCAGCCTTGGGGTGCGGGGATCAGACCCGAGCTGCGGTCCTGGGGTGCGGGAAGGGATCCCGGGATGCGGGGATCACCCTTGGGGTGGGGGGAACGGCCCCGAGCTGCGGTCCCGGGGTGCGGGGATCAGCCTTGGGGTGCGGGGAGCCGTTCCGGGGTGCGGGGACCAGCCCCTGCCCCTCGGGAGCAGCCTGAGCGCGGGGACAGCGGCGGTTCCAGCCGCTCCCGCCGGGATGTGGCGATTCGGGCAGCTCGGGACACGCGGGGCTGCTCCCGGCGCTCCTGTCCCGGGGACACGGGACGCTGCAGGAGCGGCCGCGGGTCCGTGGCGGTGCGGAGCCCCTTGGAAACCCTTTTTCCTGCGGGGCTGCTGTCCCGCGGTGACTTTCCGTGTCACGGTGCCACTAAAGGCGCTTCCAGCGGGAGCGGGGATGGCTCCCGGCCGGAGCCGAGGGGGTTAAAGCTGGCGGCAGCTGCGGCGGCTGTTAATGATTGATCCCAAGGACGGTCTCCATGGGCTTGGAAGGGAAACCATCCGCCCCGGCCGGCTGCGGGAGCGCCACCGGCTCGGCGAGGGCGAGGCAGGCGGAGGGGACGCGCGGTGGCACCGGTGAGGGTGAGTGTGTGTGTGAGTGAGTGAGTGCGTGTGTGCAGCCGTGTCACGGAGCCTGGTTGTGTCACACGGACCCCAGACGTGTCACACGGACCCCAGACGTGTCACACGGACCCTGGCTGTGTCACACGGGGCCTGGTTGTGTCACACAGAGCCTGGATGTGGCACATGAACCCCAGACGTGTCACACGGATCCTGGCCATGTCACACGGATCCTGGCTGTGTCACACGGATCCTGGCCATGTCACACGGACCCTGGTTGTGTCACACGGAGCCCGGCAGTGTCACACAGGGCCGGGCCATGGCACTCGTGGCCATTGTCTGGCCAGCAGCGGGTGGCCCGAGGGTGGTGACAAGCAGAGCTGGCAGGAGCAGCGCGCCAGGCACGGCCCCGTCACACCTGGGTGCGATTGTGGAGCCCAGGGCTGGGGGTTTGTCCCTGCGGGATTTTGGGGTTTGTCCCTGCAGGATTTCCCCTGCGCTGACCCTGCAGGGAGGGGTCGGGGCCGTGCTCCTTTGATGCCGGGGATTGCTCGGGACAGGAATTCCCGGCCGTGGAAGCGGCTTCCCAAAGAGCTCAGGGAGAGTTTGAACCCTGCAGGTGGCGGCTTGGAGGTTGTGGTGGGAACGGTGGCACTGGGTGGGAACAACGACTCCAAGTGGGAATGGTGGCACTGGATGGGAACAATGACTCCAAGTGGGAATGGTGGCACTGGATGGGAACAATGACTCCAAGTGGGAATGGTGGCACTGGATGGGAATAGTGGCACTGGATGGGAACAATGACTCCAAGCGGGAATGGTGGCTCTGGATGGGAACAATGACTCCAAGCGGGAATGGTGGCTCTGGATGGGAACAATGACTCCAAGTGGGAATGGTGGCTCCTGGTGGGAATGGTGGCACTGGGTGGGAATGGTGGCACTGGATGGGAATGGTGGCTCTGGATAGGAATGGTGGCACTGGATGGGAACAATGACTCCAAGCAGGAATGGTGGCTCCTGGTGGGAATGGTGGCACTGGATGGGAACAATGACTCCAAGCAGGAATGGTGGCTCCTGGTGGGAATGGTGGCTCTGCAATCCCAGTGATCCCATGCCCAAGGAGCTGGGGCTCTGTCCCCACCAGGGGACCATGCAGCGACACCAGAGCTGCCCGGGCAGGGCCTGTCACCCTCTGTGCCCTGCTCCAGGGCTGTCACCCTCCCCACGTGTCCCCCCGGGCCCAGGATGCTGCTCCAGCCCCGGCAGCAGCAGCGGCGCTTTTTGGCCGCCAGCCCCGCGGGCCGCGCCGGGGCTGGAGCCGGCGTTTCCAGGGAGATAAAACACAAACTCCCGGCGCTTTTTTTCTGCTTTTCTTGTGCTTTTTGTGCTTCTCCCCGACCCCAGCTGGCGCGGCAGCGGGGGACTCGCCCTCCCCTCGGCCGCCGGCCGCGCTGGCTGCCAGCAACCGCTTTGTTCTCTGGAAATCCCGGCCTTGCCTTTCCATCATCCCCCGGGAGCTTCCCCCTCTGTCCCTCCCCAGCCCCGGGATGTCCCCGGGTGACGCTGCTGCTGCCGCCCGCCCTTCCCGAGGACTTTGCCCGGCTTGGCGAGGCTGGCACCGCGGCCCGGCCGCTTCCCGGGGCTCCCGGCTCGGCCCCGGCCTCCCCTTCCCTCCCTGCGCTGCTGCCACGGGGACCACGCACGAGGGGCACTGGTGGCCAGCGCGTCCTGCAGGACAGGGTGGCCTGGGATGGTTCCTGGGGTCTGGGTTACCCTGGTTTTTGGGGTCTGGGCGGCCCTGGGATGGTTTCTGGGGTCTGGGTGGTTCTGGGATGGTTTTTGTGGCCTGGGTGGCTGTTGGGATGGTTTTTGGGGTCTGGGTGTCTCTGGGATGGCTTCTGGAGTATAGGTTACCCTGGTTTCTGGGGTCTAGGTGGCCCTGGGATGGTTTTTATGGCCTGGGATGGTGTTTGGGGTCTGGGTGTTGCTGGGCTGGTGTTGGTTCTAGGTAGCCCTGATTTCTGGGGTCTGGGTGTCCCTTGGATGGTTTTTCAGGTTTAGGTGGCCATGGGATTGTTTCTGGGGTCTGGGTGGCCCTGGGCTGATGTTTGGGTGTAGGCAGCCCTGGTTTTTGGGATCTAGGTGGCCCTGGGATGGTTTTTGTGGCCTGGGTGGCCATGGGATGGTTTTTGGGGTCTAGGTAGCCTGGGTTTCTGGGGTCTGGGTGGCCCTGAGATGGCTTTTGGGGTCTGGGTGGCCATGGGATGGTGTTTGAAGTCTAGGTGACCCTGGTTTTTGGGGTCTGGGTGGCCCGGGTTTCTGGGGTCTAGGTGGCTATGGGATGGTGTTTGAGGTCTAGGTTACCCTGGTTTTTGGGGTCTAGGTGGTCCTGGGATGGTTTTTGGGGCCTGGGTGGCCCTGGGATGGTTTTTGGGGTCTAGCTGGCTCTGGTTTCTGGGGTGTGGGTGTCCCTGGGATGATTTTTGGGGTCTGAGTGTCCCTGGGATGGTTTTTGGGGTCCGGAAGTTCCTGGGCTGGTGTTTGGGGTCCGGGGGTTCCCAGCCCAGGTGACCCCACTCAAACCCTCGAGGTGCTCTGGAAATGGCTCCGCGAGCAGCAGGGGAGGAGGTGACACTGGGGACATCGCTGCGGGCACAGCCTGGACGGGCCGTGGCTGCTGTCACCTTCCCTGCCCTCTCCCAGGGCTGCCGTGGGGTTCCTGCAGCTCCAGCAGGCCGAGGTCTCACTGGCCCATGTGGAGATGGAAAATGGAATTCCATTTATTTTTTCGATCCCTGTGGTCCCTGCAGGATGGGCCCAGCGTGCAGAGAATCCCTGGGTTTTGTGCCTTATAATCAGTTTTTTCCCTGGTTTTTTGTGCTTTACAATCCATTTCCCCCCTGGTTTTTGTGCCTTATGAACTGGTTTTTCCCTAATTTTTTGCCCCCTGGTTTTTTATGCCTTATAATCTGTTTTCCCCTGATTTTTTTGCCCTCTGTTTTTTTTTTTTTTTTTTTTCTGTGCCTTACAATCCATTTTCCCCCTGTTTTTTGTGCTTTATTATCTGGTTTTTCCTGAATTTTTGCCCCCCATTTTTTATAGCTCATAATCTGGTTTTTCCCCTGATTTTTTCCCCCCTGTTTTTTAGTTCCTTATAATCTACTTTTTCCCTGATTTTTTTTTCCTCCCATTTTTTAATGCCTTGTAATCTATTTTTTTCCCCTGATTTTTTGCCCTCTGGTGTTTTTGTGCCTTACATTCCATTTTTTCCCTCCCTGGGCTCCTCTGTGGAGCGGGGCTCAGCGCTTTGTCCCTGCTCCCCCGAGGGCGGATTGTCCCTCTGGGGACCGTGGGTGACAGGGTGACCTCGACAGGCCACCCCTGGGTGCTGAGAGCTGCAGATCCCAGGAAAGCAGAACGGGAATTCTGAGGGATGGGAGGGGAAGAAAAGGGTTGGAAAAACACAGAGCAAGGAAGGGAAGGAAGGGAAGGAAAGGGGAAGGAAGGGAAGGGGAAGGAAGGGAAGGGGAAGGAAGGGAAGGGGAAGGAAGGGAAGGGGAAGGAAGGGAAGGGGAAGGAAGGGAAGGGGAAGGAAGGGAAGGGGAAGGAAGGGAAGGGGAAGGAAGGGAAGGGGAAGGAAGGGAAGGGGAAGGAAGGGAAGGGGGAAGGAAGGAAAGGGGAAGGAAGGAAAGGGGAAGGAAGGAAAGGGGAAGGAAGGAAAGGGGAAGGAAGGAAAGGGGAAGGAAGGAAGGAAGGAAGGAAGGAAGGAAGGAAGGAAGGAAGGAAGGAAGGAAGGAAGGAAGGAAGGAAGGAAGGAAGGAAGGAAGGAAGGAAGGAAGGAAGGAAGGAAGGAAGGAAGGAAGGAAGGAAGGAAGGAAGGAAGGAAGGAAGGAAGGAAGGAAGGAAGGAAGGAAGGAAGGAAGGAAGGAAGGAAGGAAGGAAGGAAGGAAGGAAGGAAGGAAGGGAGGGAGGGAGGGAGGGAGGGAGGGAGGGAGGGAGGGAGGGAGGGAGGGAGGGAGGGAGGGGAGGGAGGGAGGGAGGGAGGGAGGGAGGGAGGGAGGGAGGGAGGGAGGGAAGGAGCCTCCCTGTTCCTGCCACGCTGTCCCCAAAGTGTCCCCACAGCCTCCCCTGGCAGGTGCCATCCCGCCGTGGTGGCAGCGCCACCGGGCGAGCCCTGGCAGTGTCACCAAGGAGGGCTGGCACTGCCCGCGGCCGTTAGGGGACCTTGTCCCCGGATTCCTTGGCTGGTGGCGGTGGAGGAGCGGGCGAGGTGGGGACAGGGGGACACGGGGACATGGGGACAGCAGCACCGGGGCGTTTGGCACTGCTTCAGCCCCTGGCACGAGGCCGTGCTGCCCGTGGGCGGTGTGGTGCCCGGTGCCTTAAAAAGGTGGATTTGGTGCCTTTGGGTTTGGCTTAGTTTGGATTTTGTTTTGGTCTGGATTTGGTTCCGTTTGGGCTCGGTTTGGGTTCGGTTCAGTTTGGATTTGGTTTGGTTCAGATTTGGTTTGGGTCTGGATTTGGTTTGGGTCTGGATTTGGTTCAGTTTGGGTTTGTTTTGGTTTGGATTTAGTTTAGGTTTGGATTTGGTTCCATTTGGATCTGATTTGGGTCTGGATCTGATTTGGGTTTGGATTTGGTTCAATCTGGACTTGGTTTGGTTTGTGTTTGGTTTGGTTTGTGTTTAGTTCAGTTTGTGTTTAGTTCAGTTTGTGTTTAGTTCAGTATGGATTTGGTTCAGTTTGGATTTAGTTTAGTTTGGATTTAGCTCAGTCTGGATTTGGTTTGGTTTGTGTCTAGCTTGGTTTGTGATTAGTTCAGTTTGTGTTTAGCTCGGTTTGTGTTTAGCTCGGTTTGTGTTTAGCTCGGTTTGTGTTTAGTTTATTTTGTGTTTAGCTCAGTTTGGATTCGGTTCCGTCGCTGCCGCAGCGTTGGCACACTCTGGGATGGGCTGGCACCACCGGTGGCACTGAGCTCACCCCAGAGCGGCACAATTCGGATTTTTGGGCGGCAGACGCGGTGCTGGGCCGTGTCCCACGGTGCTCCCGGGATTTTCGGGAGCGGGGGCCGAGGCGGGAGGGGAGCCCGGCCGCCGCCCCGAGCTGCGCTTCCTTCTTTGGAGCTTTCCTGGCCGTGTCGGCCCTTCCCTGCCTCCCTCCTGCCCCGGGATTCTCCCGCCCGCCCTCAGCGCGTCGCGTTCCCTTCCCAAAGTCCAGGCTCACCCCAAATCCCGCTCTTCCCGCTCCCAAGGGCTCCCCGGGGTGGTTTTTGGGGGTGCTGATGCTCTGCGGGGTCTGTCCCCCCCTCGTTTGGTGATTGTCCCCATCCTGGTCCCCAAGATTTCCTCCCGGTGTCCCCTGGGGAAGGAACAGGCGCGAGGAGGAGGGTGACACACCCGGGGATGCTTTGGGACACCCGGGGGTGCTTTGGGGACACACGAGGATGCTTTGGGGACACACGAGGATGCTTTGGGGACACACGAGGATGCTTTGGGGACACCGGGGATGCTTTGGGGGACACACGAGGATGCTTTGGGGACACCCGGGATGCTTTGGGGACACACGAGGATGCTTTGGGGACACTCGGGGATGCTTTGGGGACACACGAGGATGCTTTGGGGACACCCGGGGATGCTTTGGGGACACACGAGGATGCTTTGGGGACACCCGGGATGCTTTGGGGACACACGAGGATGCTTTGGGGACACACGAGGATGCTTTGGGGACACACGGGATGCTTTGGGGACACACGGGGATGCTTTGGGGACACAAGCAGGGGGAAGGGACGCAGCCACTGAATCCAGGGCAGCGACAGAGCTCAGCTCAGCTCAGCGCGGCCGCCCCCCCTCGCTGTGACACCCGCCCTTCCCGCTGCCCTGCCGGCCTGGGGGGCCCCGGGAGCCCCTCACCAGCCCTTGGGAGCCCCCTGAACCCCCCCGAGCTGCCCGTGTCGCCCTTCCCGTGGCACCAGCGGCTCCCCGGCTCCGCACCTGGGCTGGGGGAGGCGGCTGTGCCGCGCTGCCCTTCGCCTCTCCTCTGCGGGGACGCGAGCGGGAGCTGCTTGTCCCCGCTGTCGCCTTCCCCGCCGGCTGCCGCACACCGGGGCTGCCCAACCCCGGAGCCCCCCGGAGCCCCCCGAGCTCCGCCAATGCCACCGGCGCGGGGCGCTGGCACGGCTGGCAGAGCCCGGGCAGAGCCCTCGCCCCCCGCCCGCGCCCCCCCGGCCCCGCGGGGCTCCCCCGCTGTCCCCGCTGTCCCCCGGCAGCGCGGCGGTGCCATGCCGGGGGCCGGGAGCGGCCGCTGAGCCCCCGGGACCATGCTGAAGTTCCGGGCGGACCGCAGGGTGAGGTAGGAGCCCGGGGGGCTCGGGGGGGGTCCGGGGGGGTCCGTGGGGAGCCGGCGGGGCGGGACCCCCGCGCCGGGCAGCGGATCCGGGCAGCGGCTGCTGCATTGCAGTGCTGGGAGGCGATGGGCACTGCCGAGGCTCCGAGCGGGGCCAGCCCCGGGCGCTGCTTCCCGCAGCTTTCGGCTGCCCCGGGGGCTGGGGGCGCGGGCAGCTTTGGGCTGGGGGCGGGAGGAGCCGGGGGGGCTGCGAAGTGGGGGTGTCCTGCCCGCAGGGACACCCAGCGTGGGGTTCAGGGATGGGGGCACCCCCGGCTGGTGGGGGCTGGCAGCGCCCGCTTGCCACGCCTGGCGCTTTCGGGGTGCTGCTCTCTCAGCTCTGCGCCCTCCCCGCGCGGCAGCGTCACTGCGGGGGCCGGGACCTGCCCCAATTCCCGGGATTTGAACCCCCCCGGGGGCAAAAAGCGCCCCGGGAGCGGCTCCAGCCCTGTGGCAGAGCTGTGCTGGAGCCGGGCCGGGCACCCAGGGCGGCGCTGGTCGGACCGGGCGGGCTCTGGGGGGGTCTGGAGAGCGAACCCCCCGAACTGTGGGGTGCAGCTCATCCCCCGGGTTTTTAAGGTTTTTAAGGTGCCCCCGGGTTTTTAAGGTGCCCCCGGGTTTTTAAGGTGCCCCCAGCGCTGCTGGAGGGGATCGGGAGCCTGGGGAGCAGCAGCACTTTTTGGGGTGTTAGTGGTGAATGGCTCCAGAGCATGGCGTGGCACGGCACGGTCTTGGCAGCGGCGTTTTTTTGCTCAAACTTCCCCCATTTTGCTGACTGGCAGGAGGAGCTGGTGGCACGCTGGGGCTGCTGGCACCGGGGTGGCTCCGTGTCCCGGGGCCCCGGCGGGTCTGGGGAGGAGGGGGTGGACCCGGTGTGACATTCCTGGCGTGGAGCTCTGAGCCTCGCCCGTTCCCCCCGGGGCACCCCGGGAAGTGTGGGAGGGGGGCCTGGGGTGCCTGGCAGTGCCACCTCCGTGGGACGGGGCAGGGATGTGGCACGAGGTGCCAGCTGGGCCTGGGACAGCCCTGGGACAGGCTGGTGCTTGGGGTCTGAGGGATTCTGGGGTGGTTTTTGGGGTTTGAGTGGTCCTGGGGTGGTGCTTGGGGTCTGGGGGGGTCCTGGGGTGGTGTTTGGGGTCTGAGAGGTTCTGGGGTGGTTTTTGGGGTCTGGGGGGTCCTGGGGTGGTGTTTGGGGTCTGGGGGGTCCTGGGTGGTTTTTGGGGCCCAGCCCCGTGCCCAGGTGACCCCACTCAAAGCTTTGAGGTGCTCTGGAAATGGCTCTGAGAGCAGCAGGGGGGGAGGTGACATTGGGGACATCGCTGCGGGCACAGCCTGGATGGGCCGTGGCTGCTGCTGCAGCGGCTTGTGACGGTGGCCCGTGGTGGCAGCTGGGAGGTGACAGCGGCAGGGGGCGGCTCGGCCACCACTGCCCTGATTTTGGCACCTGAATGAACCCATGAGAGCCCAGGGAAGGGCTGGAGTGGCCGAGGGAGCTGGGAAGGGGCTCAGCCTGGAGAAGAGGAGGCTCAGGGGGCATTTCTGGCTCTCCCTGGCAGGAGGGGCAGCCAGGGGGGCTCGGGCTCTGCTTGCCACCCCTGGGGGTGTCCCACGCAGTGGATGTGGCACTTGGGGACACGTTTGGTGCTGGGTTAATGGCTGGGCTCGGTGATCCTGGACACCTTTCTGACCTAAACGATTCCATGATGCCGTGAAGGATCCCAAATCTGGGATTAGCAGTGTGCTCAGGGCAGGGCAGGGATGCCAGCCCCGGTGCCAACCCCAGCTGGAACCAACAGAGCAGCAAACGTGGCACCAAAGGGACTCCGTGGGTGACAAGAGACCCTGTGAGGGACACGGGGGACTTTGTGGGGGGACATGGGGACTCCTAACACCCACCCCATGGCTGTCCCCACAGCCACAATGAAAGGCGGAACACCTTCCTGCACCCAGTGACGGGACAGCTCCCCGAGGACACCTCGAGGCTTGACTTGCCAAAGTAGGTCTGCTCCCAGTGCCCTTGGGCTGGAGGGGCCGGGGAGGGCTGGGAACACTGGGGGAATCAGGGTGGGCTGGGCTGGGAACACTGGGGGAATCAGGGTGGGCTGGGATGGGAACACTGGGGGAATCAGGATGGGCTGGGGGAGCTGGGGAGGGCTGGGATGGGCTGGACAGGGGGAGCCAGGGAGGGCTGGGATGGGAGACCCAGGGTGGGCTGGGAATACTGGAGGAACTGGGCTGGGCTGGGAACACTGGGGGAACCAGAGTGGGCTGGGGGAGCTGGGGAGGGCTGGGAATACTGGGGGAGCTGGGGAGGGCTGGGCTGGGGGGGGCCAGGATGGGCTGGGAGAGCCAGGGACGGTTGGGAATGCTGGGGGAGCCAGGGTGGGCTGGGAATACTGGGGGAGCCTGGGAGGGTTGGGAATACTGGGGGAGCTGGGGAGGGCTGGACTGAGGGAGCTGGGGAGGGCTGGGAACACTGGGGGAGCCTTGGTGGGCTGGGGGAGCCAGGGTGGGCTGGGAATACTGGGGGAGCTGGGCTGGGAACACTGGGGCAGCCAAGGAGGGTTGGGAGCGCTGTGGGATGACCCCCGCGGGGTGCAGCAGCCCAGACCCGCTGACTCCCCTCTCCCGTGTCGCAGACACAGCTCGGACATGTCCAGCAAGGCGGGCAGCAAGCGGCCGGCCACCGTCCCCAGCGAGCCCCCCAACCACGCCATGGTGGCCGAGGTGCCCCCGGAGCGCCCCGGAGGCCGGGTGAGTGCCCGGGGCGGTGTGACACGGCTGTCACCAGCCCGGACAGGGGACTCAGGGAGTCTGAGTCTGAGCATCTCCTCCCGCCCCGCGCAGGCTCCGCGCTCATCCCGCAAGGGCATCGCCTTCGGGAAGCGCTCCAACTCCATGAAGAGGAACCCCAACGCCGCCGTCACCAAGAGCGGCTGGCTCTACAAGCAGGTACCCCCCCCGTGCCACCCCTCCCGGCCCCGCAGAGCCCCCGGGAGCCCCCGGAGCGCTCTGAGCACCCCTCTCCCGCAGGCCAGCTCGGGGGTGAAGCAGTGGAACAAGCGCTGGTTCGTGCTGGTGGATCGCTGCCTCTTCTACTACAAAGGTGCGGCCACCCCCGGGCCCCCGGCCACCCCCGGGCCCCCGGCCACCCCCAGCCTGTCCCCAGGGCCACCGGCACAAAGTCCCCGGCTCTTTCCGCGCTCCACCCTGTTTTATCCCGGTGTTTGCCGCGCCCAGGGGTTAATCCCGAGTTTTTCCCCGCCTCCCCCGGCAGCTCCCGGGCTCGCATCAATAATTGAGGAGGATGTTTGCGAGCCTGGCACAGCTGCGGGAGCAGCAACAGGCGGGGAGCCGATCCCACAGGTGGGACGGAGCCGGGGCGTTGGGTGGGGGGCTGCACCGGGGGTCCTTCCGTGGGTGTAACCCCCGGATTCACCCCCCCCAGACGAGAAGGAGGAGAACATCCTGGGCAGCATCCCCCTGCTCAGCTTCCGCGTGGCCGCCGTGCAGCCCTCGGACAACATCAGCAGGAAGCACACGTTCAAGGTCAGTGGCCCTGCCGGGGCTGGCAGGGCACGGCGTGGCACTGGCGTGGCACTGGGATGGCACTGGGATGGCACTGGTGATGCCTGGCAGGGTCCCCGCTGCTCTCATGGCTTTCTTGGTGGCGGGGCATGGAGCACGCTGGGGTCACCGCCATGGGTTGGATCTGAGGCACAGCGGTGTCCCCAAGGTCCCCACCCCCTCAGGGTGGGGTCTGAGGCACAGCAGTGTCCCCAAGGTCCCCACCCCCTCAGGGCCCTGCCGAGGGTTGGATCTGAGGCACAGCAGTGTCCCCAAGGTCCCCACCCCCTCAGGGCCCTGCCGTGGGTTGGATCTGAGGCACAGCGGTGTCCCCAAGGTCCCCACCTGCTCTGCAGGGCCTTGCCGTGGGTGGGATGTGGGGCACAGCAGTGTCCCCAAGGTCCCCACCCCCTCAGGGCCCTGCCGAGGGTTGGATCTGAGGCACAGCAGTGTCCCCAAGGTCCCCACCCCCTCAGGGCCCTGCCGTGGGTGGGATGTGGGGCACAGCAGTGTCCCCAAGGTCCCCACCCCCCCAGGGCCCTGCCGTGGGTGGGATGTGGGGCACAGCAGTGTCCCCAAGGTCCCCACCTGCTCTGCAGGGCCTTGCTGTGGGTGGGATGTGGGGCACAGCAGTGTCCCCAAGGTCCCCACCCCCCCAGGGCCCTGCTGGGTGCTGCCACCCCTCTCCCTGCCCTGCCTTCCCCTCTCCACGGCCGCTGTCCCCAGTTCCGGCCCCGTTTGAGCCGCTTGCCTGGCAGGTGTCACCAGCCGGGGGGGAGCTGCCACCAGCGCCCGCTCTGGGGCTGGAGAGGGGAACAGGAGTGGTGGTGGCAGCTGCTGCTGCCCCACATTCATCCCTGGCAGGCTCTGAGCTTCCCTGGCGCTTTTTGGCACCGCTGGGCACCTTTGGCATCGCCGGGCACCGTCCCCAGCCCGGCTGCTCACGGTCATGGGTCACTGTGACACTGCCTCGGGGACTCCAGCGTGCCCTCCCCGTGTCCAGAGCCGGGGCTGGGCTCCCCACAGGGCACTCCCGAGTTTTCCCAGTCTAGGGGAGGGATTTGTGGAGCTGCCCCACCTTAAACATGAGTTTTGGCTCAGCTGGGCGGGGTTTAGAGGGGAGGGATGGCATGGGGTCTGCCCTGTGCCCGTGCCCACGCTGGTGTCACCTTCTGTGACCTGGGGGTGTCCAGGGAAGGGCCTGGGGAGTCCTGAGGGAGCTGGGAAGGGTTTGGAGAGTCCTGAGGGAGCTGGGAAGGGTCTGGAGAGTTCTGAGGGAGCTGGGAAGGGTTTGGAGAGTCCTGAGGGAGCTGGGAAGGGTTTGGAGAGTCCTGAGGGGGCTGGGAAGGGTTTGGGGAGTCGGGTTTGGGGAGTCCTGAGGGAGCTGGGAAGGGTTTGGAGAGTCCTGAGGGGGCTGGGAAGGGTTTGGAGAGTCCTGAGGGAGCCGGGAAGGGTTTGGAGAGTCCTGAGGGAGCTGGGAAGGGGCTCAGCCTGGAGCAAAGGAGGCTCAGGGGGAATTTGTGGCTCTGCACAACTCCCTGCCAGGAGGGGACAGCCGGGGGGGATTTGGGATCTCGTCCCAGGGAACAGGGACAGGAGGAGAGGGAACGGCCTCAGGCTGGGCTGGGGAGGCTCAGGGTGGACATCAGCAGGAATTTCCTCCTGGAAAGGGCTGGAAGGGGCTGCCCAGGGGGGTTTGGAGTGCCCATCCCTGGAGGTGGCACTGAGTGCTCAGGGTGGGGATCGGGCACAGCCTGGACTCGATGATCCCACAGGGATTCTCCAGCCTCAATAACTCCATGATTCTGTGAAATCCCTGTTCCCTGGCACCGAGGGAAAACCTCTCAAAGCTGCTGCCCACACCCCAAGCTCTGCAGCTTCAGGATTTGGGAGAACAGTTTTGTCCAGGGAAGGGCAGAGGGGTTCCCAGCCCACTCCCACTGACCCCGTGTCTGTGTTTCCTCCTCCTCCTCCTCCTCCTCCTTCGGCGGGCGAGGATGCCAGGACAGGAGGGGTTTCTTGGTGCCACCACCACGCCAGCACCCAGCCACCACCACCTAGGTAGTGTTCCACCTTCTCGTGTTCGTGGTGCATGCAGAGGCTGAGGGACCCCGGGCTCGCCCTGCTCCCGCTGATCCCGCTGATCCCGGGGATGGATCCTTCCATTTCCCCTCCTCCCCTGCCTGCAGAGCTTCCAGAACTGCATGGGGGGCTCAGGAGGTGACCCCAGCTGGGCACGGTGGCTGCATGCTCTGGGGAGGATGGCAACTCAAGGGAGGGCTTTAATCAAACCTCGTTTTTCTGTTTTAGTTAATTTTTTTTTTTTTTTAAGAGATTGAACCATTGAAATTCTTTCAGAAGGAGAACTCTGCTTCCTCCCTTCTCTTCCTCCTCGCTTTCCCCCATCCCATTCCACAGGGGGAAGGTGGAACCTTCAAAAAACCCCTCAAATAAAGGCTCCTTCCAGCACGTTCTGGGCGGAGAACAGGCACCAACACCTTGGATCAAAACCGACCCTTTTCCTCCCAAAATACTTCCTGGGCCGAGAAACCACCTTCCCCCTCCCCCTGCATGGACGGTGCTGCTCGGGCGCTGCCGCTCCTGCTGGGCCCCTTTGCCACCCCAATACCGGGGGGCTGCTCCTCTCAGGGTGGGGGCTGGACCCAAAAAACCCCCGGGAGTGACTCCGAGGGGGATAAAACCCCACAATGAGGAGCCTGCAGAGCTTTCCCCCGCACACGGAGGGGACGCAGCGCTGCTGGCAGCCCCGGGGGCAGCGGGATGCGGTGAGGATGGAAGGGGAGCTCTGACCCTGGCTGTGTCCCCCTCCCCGTTGTGTGCCCCCACAGGTGACGGTGTGCCGGGTGGAGCAGCTGCCGGCGGGTAACGGGCAGTCGCTGTCTCCCCAGGCCGAGCACGCCGGCATCCGCACCTACTTCTTCAGCGCCGAGAACACGGAGGAGCAGGAGGCCTGGATCCAGGCCATGGGCGAGGCCGCCCGTGTGCAGATCCCGCCCAGCCAGAGGTGAGTGCCACCGCCCTGCCAGCCCTCCTGGGGACATGGCCTGTCCTTGCCCAGTGCCACCGCACTGCCCTGCCCTCCTGGGGACACGCTGCTGTCCTTGCCCAGTGCCACCGCCCTGCCAGCCCGCCTGGGGACATGGCCTGTCCTTGTCCAGTGCCACAGCCCTGCCAGCCCTCCTGGGGACATGGCCTGTCCTTGTCCAGTGCCACAGCCCTGCCAGCCCGTCTGGGGACATGGCCTGTCCTAGTCCACTGCCCAGCCCTCCTGGGGACACGCTACTGTCCTTGCCCAGTGCCACCGCACTGCCAGGCCTCCTGAGGACATGGTGCTGTCCTTGTTCAGTGCCACCACACTGCCCACCCTTCTGGGGACACGCTGCTGTCCTTGCCCAGTGCCACTGCCAGCCCTCCTGGGGACACGCTGCTGTCCTTGCCCAGTGCCACTGCCAGGCACTCCTGGGGACACGGTGCCCTCCATGCCTGGGGACATCTGGGACACGGTGCTGTCCTTGCTCCACTCCTGGGTACGTTAGAGGTGTAAGGGACATTCCAGAGAAGGGAGCTGGGGGAGTGGTGACCCCAGAAGGCTCAGAGAGGGACAGGGCATTGCCACTCACCCTTTGACCCAGAGGTCAGTGCCCAGTGCCACTGCACTGCCTGTCCCTCCTGGGGACACGGTGCCCTCCATGCCTGGGGACAATTTAGGGTGTAGGAAACACTCTGGAGAAGAGACCTAGGGAAACAGTGACCCCGCAAGGCTGAGGGAGGGACAGGGAACCACCGGCCACCCCAGGGGCACTGCCAGGCCTTGCTGACCCCCCTGTGGTGTCTGGGCACCCCCAGGCACGAGAAGCCGGACTCGGAGAACATCCCCCCCAGCAAACACCACCACCACCACCAGCACTGCAACGCCGCGCACCGCGAGCACGCCAAGGCCGAGCCCGACGCCAGGACCCGCGGCGAGGGCGACGGCCGCGGCTCGGAGAAGATGGAGCGCAAGCCGTCGGAGCGGGCGGACGGCAAGAAGGAGCCTCTGGCCAAAGCCAACGGCCTGGGCGGGCAGGAGCCGCCCTCGGAGCCGGGCAGCCCCTACCCCGAGGGGCCGCGGGCGCCGGCGAGCGCCGAGCGGCCGGCGCAGCCCAACGGGTGGCCGTACCCCTCGCCCAGCCGGCCCGGCAGCACCGCCTTCCCCCCGGCGGGGGACGGCGAGAGCGGGGCCCAGCGCCGCGGCGTCGCCCCCCCGGTCCCACCCCGAGAAGGTGGCCCAGCGCAAGAGCTCCATGACGCAGCTGCAGCAGTGGGTGAACTCGCGCCGCGCCACCGCGCCCGCCGAGGAGCTGCGCAGGTGAGGGTGCGCCAGGGTGGTCCTTGGCTCCGGGGTTGGTCCCTTTGGGAGTGTGCTGCATCTTCTTGTCTGGTTTGTGGCCTCCTGGGGGTCAGAAATCTCGTTTTTCTCGCGTTTTTTCTTTCTCTCGCCGTGCCAGCTCGGAGCTGGGTGTGGGGCATCCCAGAAAGGGGTGGGTTGTAGAGGGGCATCCCTGGGAGGAGGGAGGCCAGGATGGGGGAGCCATCACAGGATCCGTTGGAGGAGGGATACAAGGACAGGGAGCCACCAGGGGATCTCTGGGATGAGGGATGCCAGGACAGGAAGCCACCTCAGTGTCCCTGCACAAGGGAGATGAGGAGAGGAGAGGAGGCCACCACGAGATCCCAGAGAGGTGGAATTCCATAAGGGGAAGACCCCATGGAGTCCCTGGGAGGAGGAATGCCAGGACAGAAAGCCACCTCAGTGTCGCTGCAGGAGGGATGCGAGGAGAGGAGACCACCACGAGATCCTAGGGAGGAATTCCTTGAGGGAAGGATCCCACAGAGCCCCTGGAAGGAGGAATTCCTTGAGGAGAAGCTCCCATGGAACCCCTGGCAGGAGGAATTCCATGAGGGGAAGCTCCTGGCAGGAATTCCACAAGCACGGAACCCCTGGCAGGAGGAATTCCACCCATCCAGCATTCCCGCTCTCCAAGCCACCTCCTCTCGGGCTGTCCTTGCCCACCACCAACCCGGCTCTCACCTCTCTCTCCCCCTCTCCAGCCCCAGCAGGTTCTACCCCGTATCCCGCCGGGTGCCCGATTATTACTCGCCCTACTCGCCGCAGTACCCCGAGGAGTACCAGTACTACCCGCCGGGCGTGCGCCCCGACAGCATCTGCTCCATGCCCGCCTTCGACCGCGTCAGCCCCCCGTGGGCGCTGGAGGACAAGCGCCACTCCTTCCGCAACGGGGGTCCCTTCCACCCCGCCTTCGGCCGCCAGGACGTGCCGCTGTGGCTGCCGGCGCCCGCCAGGCCGCCGAGCTACCTGGACGAGGTGGACGCGGCCTCGGGCTCGCTGCGGAGGATGTCGCTGCAGCCGCGCTCGCGCTCGGTGCCGCGCTCGCCCAGCCAGGGCTCCTACGGCCGCGCCAGGGTTTACTCGCCCGTGCGCTCGCCCAGCGCCCGCTTCGAGCGGCTGCCGCCCCGCGGGGACGAGATCTACGCCGAGCCCGCCAGCTTCGTGATGCGCAGGTCCATCAGCTCGCCCAAGGTGGGCACCTGCGGGGCCGGGGTGTGGATGTGTCCCGGCCGTGTCCCCTCTGTGTGCGCGGCCCGGCCAAAGTGACGCCAAGGCCGCGGCTTGTGGAACAGGGGGGATGGGAGCCTTGTTGATGTCCTGCTAAGGGTCCCTGGTTGTGTTTGTTGGATGGGATGGGATCCGTGGGATGGGATTTGTGGGATGGGATTTGTGGGATGGGATCCATGGGATGGGATCCATGGAATGGGATGGGATGGGATGGGATGGGATGGGATGGGATGGCATGGCATAGGATCTGTGGGATGTGATGCATAAGTTGGGACCCATGGGATGGGATCTATGGGATGTGGTGGTTTTTAGAGGAAATGATGTGGAGTATTTAGAGGAAAACCAAGATTTTGCCCATGGCTTTTGGAGTAAAACCCCGATTTTGCCAGGGGGTTTTAGAGGAAAACCCTGGATTTGCCAATACTTTTTGGAGGAAAAATTTGGGAGCCCAAGATGTGCTCCCAAGCAGGGAGCACTGATTCCCCTGTCCCTTGTGCTCTCTCCCCCTGTCGCGTGTCCCTGATTTTGGGGTGGGGTCCCCTCTCTCCGCAGTACGATTACCTGGGTGACCGGCGGCCCGTCCCGCCCGGGGTGTACCCCTACCACTTCCCGGCGTCCCCCACCATCCACGACAAAATGGTACGTACCTGCTGTCCCCTGGGGGGGTGACCCTGTGACAGGGGGCACAGAGCCCACCCCGGGGACGTGGGGCAGGCTGGGGGTCCTCACTCAGGTGGCCAAGGAGGAGCTGGTGCACTCCAGGGGCAGAGCTGGGCCTTTCCTCGGTGGCTCCGCTCCCTCCTGGCCATTCCCGAAGGAATCCACGTGGGAAGGCCCCTCTGTAGGAACGGGACACCCTCGGACCCCCAGGGTGGTCCCTGGCTGAGTCCAGCCCTCCCCAAACCCCGCTCTGCTTCCTCACATCTGGCCACAGCTGCTTCGTTCTCCTGCCTCGTGTCCCCTCCCGGAGCTGGGGGGTGACACCGGGAGGTCCCCGCAGATCCCAAAACCCTGGGACGGGACCGCCCGAGGAGGGAGAAGCCTGAATTTCACCTCAGCCCGCCCATGCCGCCCATCCATCCCCGCAGCCGGAGGCAGGGTCGCCCTAGAAATAAAAAGAGAAATAAGAAATAAATCAGCTGCCCAAGGTTCCACGGGGCACATTCCCATTCCCAGCAGCATTCCCGGCCCGGGGGCCATTCCACAGGCTCCCCCCTAACTGCTTTGCTTCTTCTTTTATGTGTTTTGCTGCTCGTTTCTTGCCTGCTGGCTCCTGGTAGGATGAACTTTTAGACCTTCAGTTGCAAAGAAACCTAGAATATTTGGACCAGCAGGTAGGCGGAGCTGGCTGCCAGCCTCACCTCACCGGCTGCTTCTCGTCCCCTGCCGTGTGCCCCGTGTCCCCGTGCCCTGCTGCCATCCATCCTCACCCCTCCTGGCATCCCAGCAGCATCCCAGCAGCACCAGTTGTCTTTTTTTTTTATTTTTGGTTTGGCTTCTTCCATCCTCTGCATCCGCAGGGCCGCTCATCGCCCGGCAGAAAAGTCGCCCCCCAACCTCTGGCAGTGCCTCTGAGTTGTTTTTTGGGGGTTTTGGGGCACGTTCCGGCATTTCTGGGGGTTGTCCCGGAGCTCAGGGGGTGCAGCAGCTCTGGAACGCCCCAGGTTGGTGCTGGGCACCCGCACGGTGCCAGCGGGGCCGTGCTGTCCCCAGGGCTGGCACGCTTTGCCCGGGGTGTCCCCCGTGCCAGGGGTGGCAGGTGACATGTGGGGACTGGGGCCGTGGTGATGTGGTGGCCCCTCGGGGGTGAAAGGTTTGGTGCAGGTGGGCACCAAAATCCAGCAGAGCTCAGGTGGTTCTGGAGAGGTTTTTGGAGGAAAATCTTGATTTTGCCAGGGTTTTGGAGGAAAACCTTGGTTTTGAATGGGGTGTATTGAGGAAAACCTTGATTTTGAATGAGGTTTATTGAGGAAAATCTTGGTTTTGCCAGTGGTTTTGGAGTAAAACCTTAATTTTGAATGGAATTTTTTGAGAAAACCTTGATTTTGAATGGGGTTTATTGAGGAAAATCTTGATTTTGCCAGTGGTTTTTGGAGGAAAACCTTGGAGGAAAACTGTGATTTTGCTAGGGATTTTGGAGGAAAATCCTGGATTTGCCAGTGGTTTTTGGAGGAAAACCTTATTTTTGCCAGTAGTTTTTGGAGGAAACATTAATATTGACAGTGTTTTTGGAGGAAAACCTTAATTTTGCCAGTGGTTTTTGGAGGAAACCCCTGATTTTACCAGGGCTTTTTTGCGGGAAAACCCTGGAAGGAAAACCATGATTTTGTGTGGCGTTTTTGGAGGAAAACCCTGATTCTACCAGCAATTTTTAAAGGAAATCTGCACTGACTCCATCACAGGAGCGTGGGGAGGGGGATCCAGCTGGGAGAACTCCAGTGCCGCATCCAGGCAGTGCCCAAAGCCTCAGGCTGGCACGGAGGGAGCTGCTCCCAGCACAATCCCGACCCCGTTTGGCTGCGAATCTCCCGTGGCCGGGATCTGTGTCCGTCTTGGATTGGGGCCAGGATTTCCCACTGCAATAAAAGCTCCTCGCAGCGCCGCAGGCTCTTTAAAACGCTGCCTAAAAAGGTTTGGCATCTCCTCCTCCTCCTCCTGCTGCTCTGGCAGCGGCCTCTGGAGAGGTTAATTCGGAGTGACGCTGTCAGGGGCCTCTTTGCAAGCTCCTCCTGCTCTGTTTGCTCTCTGCTCCCTCGCCCGCTGCAGCCCCAGCAGGGTTTGGGCCCCGCTGTGGTGACAAAGCGTTGTCACCTTTGGGATTTCGGCTGGGGTCTTCCCTGGAGTGTCCTGCTGGGTGGAGCTGCAGTGCTGGTGACTTGAGTGGCTTTGTCACCTGTCACCCAGGGAGCTCGGCCACCACTTCTTGGGGACAGTCGTGTCCCCGTGGAGTGGCACAGACCGTGCCCGGCAGCAGGGATGTGCCATTCCCGGTGCCACCTGGAAAAGGGGACGCCGCTGTCCCCAACCCCAGTGTCGGTCACCTCCCCAGCACCCAGGGCCAGCCCCGGCTGGGCACGGAGCCGCGGGGCAGTGCCAGGGCCTGTCCGTGTGTCCGTCTGTGTGCCAGGCCACGCCGCTGCCGTCCCTGTCCGAGCTCGTGTCCGTCTGTGCCATCCGGCTCTGTTTTATCCATGTTTTCCCCCAAAAAAAGGAGCAACAGCAGCGCCGGGCCACATCCGGAGCCCCTGGGCCATCCCAGGGGGTGGCACTTTGCGTCCTGAGGGCTCCTGGAGGGGTCACCGCTGGCACAGGCGTGTCCCCGCTGACGCTGCCCTTTCCTTCCCTGTGTGCCGCAGATGAGCGAGAGCGAGACCCTCATCACTATGGTGAACAGGATGGTGGAGACCTCCTCCCCTAGGGCCCAGCTCTACATGCAAGTAAGGCTCCGGCCACCGGGCCCCGCATGGCTCGTGCCTGGCGGCCGTGCCACCCCCGCGCCGCCCGGGGTCACCTGCTGCCGCCCGGGGTCACCTGCTGCCGCCCGGGGTCACCTGCTGCCATCGCCACCCGCTCGGCGGCATCCGGCACATCCCGCTCTCGCTCCCGGGGGAGGCGCTGCTCCATCCCAGGCTTTGCTAATCCATCCATGAGCCATTCCAAGCCGGCAAATCCTCGTGCTGGCAGCGCGAGGTGGGCACGGAGCTGCCCCCGGGGTGCCCTGGGGGACAGAGCCACCCCTGGGGACTCTCGGACGGAGCTGTCCTGGGGACTTTTGGGGACAGAGATGCCCTGGGGATTCTTGGGGACAGAGCTGTCCTGGGGACTTTTGGGGACAGAGATGCCCCGGGAAGTCTTGGGGACGGAGCTGTCCCAGGGACTCTCGGGGACAGAGCCAGCCCTGAGGACCTTGGGGACAGAGCCAGCCCCGGGGACTCTCGGATCTGTCTCGGGGATTCCTGGGGACGGAGCTGTCCCGCGGACCCCGGACACGCAGGGCTTGGCTCGTCCTTGTTTCTCAAGGAGAAGCTGTGGGGTGGCAGGGATGCAGCTCTTAAACCAGCGGAATAATTCCTGAAGCAGGGCCAGGGAACGGCCTCTCCCGCTCCCCGGAGGCTCCTTCTGTCCCCAGCGCTGCGACATCCCCGCGGTGTCACATGGCTTGAGCCCCCCCGGTGCCACCCACCCCGGGTTGTGCTGCCCTGGGCGCTTCCTGGATGGGATTTTCCAACAAAAACGGCGCCTGTTTGCCTCTGCTGCCGGCAGGGATGCGCTGGGGGTGGCTCGGGAGCTGCGGGATGCTCCCGCGGCTGGCCGGGCTCCCTGCCCGGGGGCTCCTCATCCCCACCCGCCCCGCTCTGCCTCCGGCCCCGCGGGCACTTCCCAGCTCCGGATCCATTTGCATCCCCCCGGAGCTTTCCGTGGCTCCAAAGCGCCCTCTCTGCTTTCTAGCAACAACATCCCCTCCTGCCTATCTGCTGCCTTTCATCTCCGGCTCCGCCAGGCAGCTAATTGCCGAAGGTCCCATTAGTAATTGAGATTTCCAGGAAAGGAAAATGACTCACGGAGGAGCCGGGCGGGGGCAAACAGGCCCTGCTGCTGCTTTGTGGGTGCTCCCACTCCGCCGAGGTGGAATTGCAGCTCAATCGCGCTGCCTTTGTTTTCCCCGCCGCTGGAATGGTGGCGGTTCGTGATTCACGGGGCTCTCCCGAGCTTTTCCCCGCATCCTTCCCGCTGGGAATGGGCAGGGAGAGGTCGTGCCTTCATCCCAGCGGCTCCCGAGCATCCATGGCTCCTCTGCCCGGCTCGCAGGGAGGGCAGAGGGGGCTGGGGGCTGCCTCCCCTTCCCGGGCGAGGCGCGGAGAGCCGCGCTCACCCCGCGCTCCCCTTGCAGGTGACGCCGTTCCCGGAGCCCTACAGGGACACCCTGCAGCCCTACAAGATCAGCGAGCAGGACACCGATGTAAGAGCCCGTCCTGTCCCCGCTGTGTGTCCCCTGTCCCCGCAGCCGGTCGCTCTGTGCCCCTCAGGGGGGAATCTTCCCGAGTTTCGGTCCTGCCCCATCTCCCAGTTTGTCCCGTGTCACCTCAAAGCCCCTGCAATGACAGCAGGAGTTTGGAACCCCTCCCCCCAGAGCCATAAATCCCGTAAATCCCATCAGTCCTGGCTGCATCCCAGTGGGATTCTCACCCTCCTCATCCTCTCCCCCTCTCTCTTGCCCCGGCGCAGAAGCTGCTGGGGAAGCTCTGCGAGCAGAACAAGGTGCTGCGGGAGCAGGAGCGGCTGGTGCAGCAGCTGCGGGCTGAGAAGGTACCTGGTGGCACCTCGGGTGGCCACATGGGGACCTGGGGGTGGCACCTGCGGGGTGAGGAAGTGACGTCACCACGGGAGGGTTTGGGTTGAACCTGGACATCCAGGTGAGAATGTCCCCTGTCACCTTTAACCTGGACACCCAGGTGTGAGTGTCCCCTGCCACACCCTAACCTGGACATCCAGGTGTGTGTGTCACCTGTCACCCTTAACCTGGACATCCAGGTCAGAGTGTCCCCTGCCACCCCTGAACCAGGTGAGAGTGTCCTCTGTCACCCTAAACCTGGACATCCAGGTGTCTGTCCCTTGTCACCCTTAACCTGGACACCCAGGTGAGTGTCACCTGTCACCCTGAACCTGGACATTCAGGTGTGTGTGTCACCTTTAACCTGGAGAGCCAACTGTGTGTCCACACCCTGCCACCCCTGAACCAGGTCACAGTGTCCCCTGCCCCCCCTGAACCAGGTCACAGTGTCCCCTGCCCCCCCTGAGCCAGGTGAGCAGGTCCCCTGTCCCCCCTGGCTTGCAGGGACATCACAACCTCCCGTTCCACCCCCGATTTGCTATCCCAGGTCTCCCACCTGGCTTTGGGCCCTTCCAGGGGTGTGGCAGCCACAGCCTGGGGACATTTCTGAGCTGGGGGAGACTCCTGGTGTCCTGTTGGGCAGCCAGCACCTCGTGGCTCCGTCTGTCCCCGCAGGAGAGCCTGGAGAGCGCCCTGATGGGCACGCACCAGGAGCTGGAGATGTTCGGGAGCCAGCCCGCCTACCCCGAGAAGCTGCTGCACAAGAAGGAATCGCTGCAGAACCAGCTCATCAACATCCGCGTGGAGCTGTCCCAGGCCAGCACGGTAACCCGGGATTCAGGTCCCTTCTGTCCCTTCTGTCCCTTCTGTCCCTTCCTGGCTGGGAAACGAGCAGGGAATTCCCCTTGGCTGCCTGGGGGCCAAAGTCCTTCACTGGGACAAAGCGAATTAGGCACCCCCCAGATGCCACCTCTGCTGTGCCCTGGGCACCTCAGAGCTTGTCCCCTCTGCTGGCACCCCCTCCCCAGCTCGGGGGGCTGTGCTGGGTGCCAGAGACCCCCCTGATCCCCCCGCTGTCCCCTCAGGCCCTGGCAAACAGCACGGCCGAGTACGAGAGCCTGGAGAGCGAGGTGTCCACCCTGCACGATGACCTCTGGGAGCAGCTCAACCTGGACATCCAGGTGAGTGTCCCCTGTCACCCCAAATCTGGACAGCCAGGTGTGAGTGTCCCCTGAACCTGGACAGCCAGGTCAGAGTGTCCCCTGTCACCTTTAACCTGGACACCCAGATGTGTGTGTCTCTGTCATCTTTAACCTGGACACCCAGGTGTGTGTGTCTCTGTCATCTTTAACCTTTACACCCAGGTGAGAGTGTCCCCTGCCACCTTTAACCTTTACACCCACACCCCCCTGCCACCCCTGGTGTCCCCACGGAGATGAGATCCCCCTGTCCCCACCCCTGGGCTCTCCATGCCCATCCCTCACATCCAGCTTTGCCCACCTGGGTGCCATCGAGGGGGACAGCCCAGGGTCCCCACAGCTCTGGTGGCTTCTGGGGAGCAGATCCAGGGATTCCAGCAGGATAAAACAAACCCTGGATGTGGCCAGGGTCAGCTCCCGTGGCTGGGTTTGGGGCCAGGCCCTGCCGGGTTTGGGGTTGGCACCGGTGCCCCCGGGACCCCTCTGAGCTCTGCCTCTGCCTGTCCAGAACGAGCTGCTGAACCGGCAGATCCAGAGGGAGATCTGGCGCATCCAGGACGTGATGGAGGGGCTGAGGAAGAACAACCCCTCCCGAGGCACCGACACGGCCAAGCACAGAGGTGAGGGGGCTGTCCCTGCTGGGCAGGGTGAAAACCCTCGTTATTATCTTTAATTATCTTTAATTATCTCGTTCCTCCGCAGTGGCCCTGGGCCCCTCGGGCACGTACAGCTCCAACAGCCCTGCCAGCCCGCTGAGCTCTGCCAGCCTCACCAGCCCCCTGAGCCCCTTCTCCCTCATCTCCGGCTCCCAGGGATCGCCCACCAAGCCCGGCCCCGGCGAGGTCAGTGACCCTGGGGTCCCCTCTGTGTCACCAGGGGGGTGGCAGGCTGCTGGGCACAGCTGCCCGCCCTCCCGGCTCTGCCTGGTGACATGGATGGGCGCTGGTGTCCCCTGGTGACTTTGGGGTGCGTGGTCCTTGCAGGGCTGTGTGTCTGGAGGGGCAGGAGCAGCTCCTGGTGCCACCACAGCTGCTCTGAGTGCCCTCAGCCCAGGCTGGCACCACTTCACGCACAGCATATTAATTTAGGGCACAATTTGGGGACTCCCCGACCCCTCCTGGCTGCACAGAGGTGACACCAGTGCCCGCAGAGCTGCCAAGAACCCTTCACTGGCACAGCCCCGAGCCTGGGCACGAGCAGCAGGATGTGGCACCCCGGAGTCACTCCCTCTCCTCCATCCCTCCCTTCCTCCAGGACGCTCCCGCCGTGTGTCTGTCTGTCTGTTCTAACTCTTCTCTTCCTTCTCTGCTCTCCCGCCCGGCGCTCTGCCCGCCCCAGGAACCGGGCCCGCCTCGGCCTCCCCTCCCCAAGTCCTACGTGCCCCTGGAGCCTCCTCCGGCCGTGCCCCCGCTGCCCAGCGAGAGCCGCCTCCGGCCGCACCCCGCCTCCCCCTCCTGGCAGCGCGGAGAGGCCAGGCGGGGACAGGTACCGAGCCTTCCTCCTCCTCCTCCTCCTCCTCCTCCTCGTGGCACGGAAGGCGCTGGGGTGAGGCAGGAGCTGGAGCTGCCAGCCCTGGATGCACAGGGACAGCGTGGAGGTGGCACTTGGTGTAGGGAGAGTTCGGAGGTGGCACCTGGTGTGGGGACAGTGTGGAGGTGGCACCTGGTGCAGGGACAGCTCTTCATCCTGCCCTGCCACACCCCTGCTGTCCCCAGCAGGTGGCCACGGTCAGGACAGGGATTGTCCCCTCCTCGTCCTCCTCCTGGGGAGGTTGTCCCCGGCTGTCCCCTCTGCTTTGCTCTGCCTCTGTCACTGTCCTTCCGTGTCCATGTGGCAAAGCTGGATTGGGGAATTCCTGGTGGCACCTCGGCCGTGTGTGGGGACACAGGTGACAGGAGCGTCCCCACGGCCAGGGGTGGGGACGTGTGACCGTGGGAAAGCAGCGGCTGTGCCGAGCTGGGGAGGGGCACGGTGCCAGCGCCGGTGGCACAGAGGTGGCTGTGTCATCCAGGGTGTCAGGGTGAATTTTGGGGGACACACGGGGCTGCTGGCCTGTTGTCACACCCCCCTGTCACCCCAGCAGTTCTCGTGGGATGCCGGGGGGGAGGACCCCAGAACTGTCCCTTTGCTGGCCCTCGTGCCCCTGTGTGACCCCATGGGAGCCCAGCACGGAGCCAGGCTGTCCCTGTCCCCAGCTCCTGGCGGCCGTGCAGGGATTGTCACCCTGTCCCTCACTGTGGGCACAGCGCTGGGTGCCCACCCCGACAGGAGGGGACAGAGCAGGGACAGGAGCAGAGCCCCCCCAGCCCCTCTGCCCGCAATTCTGGGGGGCTCTGCTCCCACCTGGCTGCTGTCCGTGTGTCCGTGGAGTGTGACCATGGTCTGTCTGTGCCCCTCAGAGCAGCGGGTGTCCCCTCTCCGTGTGTCCCTTGTGTGTCATCCCAAGAGCAGTGGCTGTCCCCTGTCTGTGTGTCCCTGATATGTCCTCTGTGAGCAGCGGGTGTTCCCTGCGTGTCTCTGATCTGTCATCCCAAGAGCAGCGGGTGTCCCCTGTGTGTCCCTTGCCTGTCACCCCACAAGCAGTGGGTGTCCCTGTCCATCTGTCCCTGATCTGTCACCCCACGAGCAGCGGGTGTCCCCTGTGTGTCCCTGATCTGTCACCCCAAGAGCAGCAGGTGCCACCTGTCTGCATGTCCCTGGTCTGTTTGTCACCCCAAGAGCAGCAGGTGTCCCCTGTCCGTGTGTCCCTGATCCCAAGACCAGCGGGTGTCCCCTGCGTGTCCCCTGCCTGTCACCCCAAGAGCAGCAGGTGTCCCCTGTCCGTGTGTCCCTGATCTGTCACCCCACAAGCAGTGGGTGTCCCTGTCCATGTGTCCCTTGCCTGTCACCCCAAGAGCAGCAGGTGTCCCCTGTGTGTCCCCTGGTCTGTCACCCCCAGAGCAGTGGTTGTTCCCAAGCAGAGCGTGTCCCCGTGCACAGCGTGTCCCCGTGCACAGCGTGTCCCCGGGCAGAGCGTGTCCCCGGGCAGAGCGTGTCCCCAAGCAGAGCGTGTCCCCAAGCAGAGCATGTCCCCAGACAGAGCGTGTCCCCAAGCAGAGCGTGTCCCCGTGCAGAGCGTGTCCCCGTGCACAGCGTGTCCCAAGGCCGGGCCGGGGCTCACGGGGACCTCTCCCCCCGCACAGCCCAAGCCCGGCTCGGAGCCCAGCCTGAAGGAGCCGCCCCGGCCCAGCGGCCCCGGCCCCGCTCCCGAGGCGCTCCCGCAGGGCCGGCCGGAGCACGACGGCGACAAACAGGCGGCGACAAACAAGGGTACGGCACTGGGGACCCCGCCAGCACCCCGGGGTGGCACCGGGACCCTGCCCCGGGTCACTGAGGCTCATCCCGCTGTCGTGGTGTCCCCGCAGTGGGAATCGTCCCCCCCAGGACCAAATCTCCGGCGGAGGAGGAGGCGGTGCCCAGGAGGAACGGGCTGGCCAACGGGCTGGGCTCCCGGGTACGGCCGGGCTGGGGGAGCCCAGGGGGTCTGGGGGCTCGGCTGGGGGGCTGGGGGAGCCCAGGGGGTCTGGGGGCTCGGCTGGGGGGCTGGGGGAGCCCAGGGGGTCTGGGGGCTCGGCTGGGGGAGCCCAGGGTGGCCGGGGGCTCAGCTGGGGGGGGCTGGGGGAGCCCAGCGGGGCTCCGCTGCAGCCTGGGGACAGGAGTGTGGCTCCGTGTGTCACCATGCACCTCCTGGAGACCCCCAGGGTGAATTCAGCACCTTGCCCGCTGCTGGGGAGTGACACCCTGGGAATGACATCCCCGGGAGTGACACCCCGGGAGCGACACCCCGGGAGTGACATCCCGGGAGTGACATCCCTGGAGTGGCATACCGGGAGTGGCATTCCGGGAGTGGCATTCCGGGAGTGACGTCCCAGAGTGACATCCCGGGAGCGACATCCCGGGAGTGACATCCCTGGAGTGGCATACCGGGAGTGGCATTCCGGGAGTGGCATTCCGGGAGTGACACCCCGGGAGTCACACACATCCCAGCGGCTCACGGCAGAGGGGGGTGGCACTGGGAGGATGTCACCGGCCACCCGCGGGTGACCGTGAGGCTGGGCTGGTCCCCAGGAGAGACCCAAGAGCGCCGCGTTCGCCGCCGAGACCAAGGTGAAGATGAGCGTGGAGGAGCAGATGGACCGCATGAAGCGGCACCAGAGCGGCTCCATGAAGGAGAAGCGGCGCAGCCTGCAGCTCCCCGGGCCCCAGCCCGACCCCCCCGGCACCAAAACCCCCTCCTCCTACAAGGTGGTGAGTCCCTGAGCCCGGCCCAGGGAGCGGCGGCGACACCGCGGGGTGGCACCGGCGACAAGGCGCCGCCCCCTGGGGGACGCTGAGCGCGACGCGGTCCCCCCGCAGGTGCGGCGACACCGCAGCATCCACGAGGTGGACATCTCGGACCTGGAGGCCGCGCTGCGCTCCGACGAGCCCGGCAGGGTGTACGAGACGCCGCAGGAGGAGATCGCCCGGCTGCGCAAGATGGAGCTGGAGCCGCAGCACTACGACGTGGACATCAGCAAGGAGGTGAGCGCGGCGTGTCCCCGGGGTGGCAGCAGCCCGGAGCCGTGTCCGGGCAGGGTTGGGGGTGAGCAGTGCGGGCTGGGGTCCCCAAAGTCCAGCACAGGCACCCCCTGAGGTCGTGCCGCTGTCCCCAGCTGTCCACGCCGGACAAAGTCCTGATCCCCGAGCGCTACGTGGAGCTGGAGCCCGAGTCGCCCCTCAGCCCCGAGGAGATGAAGGAGAAGCAGAAGAAGGTGGAAAGGATCAAGACTCTCATTGCCAAGTCCAGGTGAGGCTGCAGTGCCCACGCTGGCTGTGCCAGGGGTCATCCTGAGGGGCACTGACCAACCTGTGACCTGCACCACTTCCCTGGGCACCCTGAGGGGCTCTGACCACCCACCTATGACCTGCACCCCTTCCCTGGGCATCCTGAGCAGAACTGACCATCTGCCTCCATCCCTTCTCTGGCCATCCTGGACAGAACTGACCACCCATCTCCATCCCTTCCCTGGGCACTGAGGGCACTGACCACCCACTGAACCCCTTCCCTGGGCATCCTGAGCAGAACTGACCACCCACCTGCAACCTGCACCGCTTCCCTGGGCACCCTGAGGGCACTGAGCACCCATCTCCATCCCTTCCCTGGCCATTCCAAGACCACCCACCCACCTGCCCCCCTTCCCCTCCCATCCCAGGGGACCCTGCCGCCCCTCTCCCATCCCGTTTTGGGGGTCCTGGCGGGGTGCTGACCCCGGGTGCCGTTCCCAGCCTGCAGAACGTCATCCCCCTGGGCGAGGGGGAGGTGGACGCCCCCCAGGACCCCGAGGTGCAGCTGCAGGAGCAGGAGAAGAGGATCGAGATCTCCTGTGCCCTGGCTGCCGAGGCCTCGCGGCGCGGCCGGATGCTCTCGGGTGAGCCACGGGGGCCTGGAGGGTCAGACCCTGCAGGACCCTGGCACAGCGAGGTGCCAGGAGGGCAGGGGCGTGAGGGCAGGTGTGGATGTGGCAGCAGAGTGGGCAGCAGAGGGGTCAGCCTTGGGACAGGGGCACAGGGGATGCCAACAGCTCCTGAGATCCCGGGGGGAGCAGCTGGGCACAGCTTCAGCACGAGGGTGGGAGTGCCTGCCTGGGTGGCATGAGGTGGCGTGAGATGGCTGGGCAAGCACGGTGGCACCGCACGCAGGGAGGTTGTGGTGTCACCCCAAGCCCAGGGAATTGTGGTGTCACCCCAAGGCCGGGGAATTGTGGTGTCACCCCGTGCCAGAGGGACTGAGGTGGCACGGGCTGGCACCTTGTGGCTGTGCATGGTGGCGCTTCATGCTGGGGGCGGGGGGATTGTGGTGGCACGCTGTGCCCAGTGAGCATGGTGACATCCTGCACGTGGCTGACCGCGGTGCCACACTGTGCCCGAGTGCCCACGGTGCCACACCATGCCTTGTCCATGAGGAGCCCTGCCGGGAGCTCACGTGTGCGTGCTGTGCCCAGCTGTCACTCTCTGTCCTTCCTGCCAGCTGTGGCTGTTTGTCCTGCCAGCCATGGCTCTCTGCTCTGCCAGCTGTGACTCTGCTCTGCCAGCTGTGGCTGCTTGTCCTGCCAGCTGTGGCTGCCCTGACAGCTGCGGCTGCTTGTCCTGCCAGCTGTGACTCTGCTCTGCCAGCTGTGGCTGTTTGTCCTGCCCAGCTGTGGCTCTGCCCTGCCAGCTGTGATTCTGCCCAACCCGCGCTTGCTTCCCCCCTTTCCTTTCTCTTTCCTCCCTGCCCCTGCCCTCCTCGCTGTCCCCTCCGCTCTGTCCCCTCTGCTCTGTCCCCTCCCCGCTGTCCCCTCCCCCCTGTCCCCTCGGCTCTGTCCCCCCCTCTCTGTCCCCTCCCCGCTGTCCCCTCGGCTCTGTCCCCTCGGCTCTGTCCCCTCCCCGCTGTCCCCTCCGCTCTGTCCCCCCTCTCTGTCCCCTCCCCGCTGTCCCCTCCCCGCTGTCCCCTCCGCTCTGTCCCCCCTCTCTGTCCCCTCCCCGCTGTCCCCTCCCCGCTGTCCCCTCCGCTCTGTCCCCCCTCTCTGTCCCCTCCCCGCTGTCCCCTCCTCTCTGTCCCCTCCCCGCTGTCCCCTCGGCTCTGTCCCCGCCCCGCTGTCCCCCCTCTCTGTCCCCTCCCCGCTGTCCCCTCCCCGCTGTCCCCTCGGCTCTGTCCCCTCCCCGCTGTCCCCCCGCTGTCCCCCCGCTGTCCGGTGTCCTCAGCCTGTCCCGTTCTCGTTTCCAGCTCAGTGTGCCACCCCCAGCCCTCCCACCTCCCCAGCCTCCCCGACTCCACCGACCAACCCCCTCTCGTCCGAGCCGCCCCGGGCCGACGGCAGCCACCTCATGCGGGTGTGAGCCTGTGACGTAAGCACCTCTTCTCTCTGACGTCATCCCCCCATCCCCGCGCTGCCACGTCAGCCCCGGCTCCTCCATGGACCGAGCGTCCCCCCCAAAAAGCCGAGGGGGGAAATGGGGGGGCCCAGCATGAAACCCGGGGGGTCCCAGCCTCCCCCCGCTCCTCGGAGCCGCGTGTCCCCCGGGGGGTGGGTGCGGGGTGGAGCCCCCCGGCTCAGCCCCCCCGTCCTGTCCTGTCCCCCCTCCCCAGCTCAAGCCCTGGCTGCTGCCGGCGCCGTCAAGTTCCACGGGGCCACGTTTTAGTCCCCTCCTGAGGTGACACCGGACCTCTCGCCACCGTCCTCGGCTCTCCCGGACCCCCTTCCCTCCCTCCGGCGGCGACAGCAGCGGGACAGGCGGCACCCCCGGGAGCCCTGTCCCGAGGAGGCGGGCGGGGGCCGCGGTTGTCCCCAAGGAGCCCCCAGGGCTGTCAGCGGCCACCGGGACACACCCGGACAGCCGGGACTGTGGCCACAGGGACAGCTGGGACAGTGGCCACCAGGATAAAGCTGTGACAGCGGCCACCAGGGCACACTCAGACAGCCATGACAGTGGCCACCACGACAGCTGTGACAGTGGCCACCAGGACACACCTGTGACAGTGGCCACCAGGACACAGCTGTGACAGTGGCCACCAAGACACACCCAGTCAGCTGTGACAGCGGCCACCAGGGCAGCCATGACAGTGGCCACCAGGATAAAGCTGTGACAACGGCCACCAGGACAGCCATGACAGTGGCCACCAGGATAAAGCTGTGACAACGGCCACCAGGACAGCCATGACAGTGGCCACCAGGACAGCTGTGACAGTGGCCACCACGACAGCTGTGACAGTGGCTACAAGGACACAGCTGTGACAGTGGCCACCAGGACACACCTGGACAGCTGTGACAATGGCCACCAGGACAGCCATGACAGCAGCCACAGGGACACACCCAGACAGCTGTGGCAGTGGCCACCAGGACACAGCTGTGACAGTGGCCACCAGCCCAGTGGCGAGCGCAGCACTCCTGGGACGGCCCCCAAGGCCTGTGAAGGGGCTCTTGGGGTGGGGACCCGCCTGTCCCCACCGCGGATGGTGCTGCCACCTCCCAGCAGACCCGGATGTGCCCCCCGGCTCCTCGGGCACCATTTCCCCTCCCTGAGCCCTGACCCTGGTTTTGGAACCCGTCTGTGTCACCAGCGGAGGGAGAGGGGACAGGACGGGTGGAGGTGGCACTGGGGCACACGGAGGTGGCACTGGGGCACACGGAGGTGGCACTGGGGCACACGGAGGTGCCCAGGGCGCTCCGGGGCTCTCCAAGCACGGAGCTCCGGGCAGGGATGGGCACAGCAGGGAATTGGGGTGCCAGGCGGGATAACGGAGCTGTGGGGTTGGCACAGACCCCCTGTGGAGGGTGGGGATGGTGCTGAGGAGGGGTTTGGGGACAGAGGTGTCACCTGGGGACCTGCTGTCACCCTCCAAAAATCCCTTCCCGCTGCTCTCCAGCCCCTTCCAGCGGTTCGGATTTCCTGTAGCAAATTCCCCTTTTCTTCATCACCCCGGAGGATGGGAAAGAATCAGAATCCCTGGAAGGATGCGAGCGTGGCAGGGGCCAGGAGCTGGATCCCAAATCCCAAATCTCCAACCCCAAATCCCATCCATCCCAAACCCCCAGGACCCCCCTGCATCCCAATCCCAACTTAGCAATACTTGTAGGATCCCTGGAGCCCCGAACCCCGCTGCCCTCTGAGCCTCCCTCAGCCCCTTTAGCTCATAAAGCTGGCCCTTTATTTTGCTATTTACATGCCTTAATATATGTTTGATGGAAATTCTACATTTATAATATATATCTATATTTGGTTTTCCTCTTCTTTTCCCGGGAAAAAAGCTTGTGCCGAGCTCTCTCTTCTCCGCAGGATTTGTTGGCGGCAGCCCCGCCAACAAAAAAAAATAAATAAAGATTCTTTGCCAATTTATCAGAGGGGGAAGGAAATAAAAAAAATAAAACAAAAAAAAAAAAAAAAAAAAAAGAAGAAGAAAAAAAAAAGGAAAAAAACCTATTTAAAAATATATATCTATTTTTTCTGCTTTTATTAAAAGCAAATTTATTTAAAATAAAATATACAGAGACTGTAAGTTTGAAAAGAGGATGAGTTTATTTCCCCGTGTCCCCTCTCGGGTCACTGGGGCAGACCCCCCCCCTTATTTTGGGGACACCTTGGGGACATCCTGGGGTGGCTGTGGGGCAGCAATTCCCATCTCCAGGACCCAAAGCCACCAGCTGCTGTCCCCAAGGTGTGACCCAGCTGTGATTTTATTTTATTTAAAAAAAAACAATAATAAAAAAAAAGGAAACCAAACCTTAATCAATTAATTTTATTTTGGTTATTATTTTTCATAAACACTTCATAAAGCAGTGACTTGTTAACCCGGAAAGGATTTGCATCGGGAGGAAGTAAATAAAGAAAGAAATAAATAAATCTATTTATGCATTCGGAGAGGGTGGGACGGGAGGGCTTTGGTTTTCTGGGATATTTTCCTAGCGGTAGAGAAATAAAAATATCTATGAAACAACAACATTTTCCTGTCTTTTTTTTTTCCAGGGGTGGGCTTGGATGTGGATTTTAATTTGTGTTGGAGAAGCAGGGGGTGATGGGGCTCCAGAGGCAGCTGCTCCTCCCTCTCCCTGATTTTTTGGGATTTATGTTCGCACTAGGGTTGGGTTTGGTGGAGGGATAGAATTCCCATCCCTGGGCAGTTGTGGGATAAATGTTGGGTTTGGGTGGCTCTGGGGTGACAGAGCTGACACAGGGGCCCTGTGCTGGGTCTGGAGGAGCCGATATTCCCGCAGCAACCAGTAAGTCCCAGGAGTTCGGAGATTCCCAAAACTCTCCAACGGGGCAGCCTGGGATCCACGGGATCCATGGGAATCTACACGAGCTGTGATTCCTGGGAACACTGCAGGGACCTCTGCTGTCCCCTCGGTGCCACTCAGCCACCCCAAGGAAGCCACAATCTCCCTGGTTTTCCTATTTTCGGGATCCATCCCATCCCATCCCATCCCATCCCATCCCATCCCATCCCATCCCATCCCATCCCATCCCATCCCATCCCTTCCCATCCCAGGGAACCCATCCAACGGGACAGGGAGGACAGGACCAGCAGGGTCTGGTGGCCATGAGCCACTGTGTCCGCCTTGGAGCCACCATGTCCACTTAGGGCCACCACATCCTCCCTAGGGCCACCGTGTCCTTTCTGGAGCCACCATGTCCCCCTCAAGCCGCTGTGTCCTCCCTGGAGCCACCATGTCCCTCAAGAGCCACCATGTCCCCCCAGGAAATCCCGTGTCACTCAGGAGCCCTTGTGCCCCTTCTTGAGCCCCCATGTCCCTTCTGGAGCCACCATGTCCTCCTCGGATCCATCACATCCCCTCTGGAGCCACCATGTCCCTTCTGGAGCCCTTGTGTCCCTTCCGGAGCCGCCGTGTCCCTGTGCAGCCGCCGTGTCCCGCGGCGGTGGCACCGTGGGCGTTCCCGGGCCGTTAATGATTCCCAGGATGACGTGGGGACTAAAGGGCTTTTCCAAGGGTCACTCTGCGAGTGGGGCCACCCTCGCCCGGCCCCGTCACCGCCAAGATGGTGTCCCTGAGCGACTTCCAGCGTAAGCAGCGCGGGGTGGTCGTGTCCCCATGGGAATTCCCCTCCCGGCTGGAATTGGGGATCTGGGATCTCCGTGGGGACCTTTGGCAGATCCCAGTCCCGGCTGGGATCCCCCTGGATGGGGTGGTTGGGGTGAGGTGGAAAAGGGGATGGGCTGGGGGTGGGGAGATTCTCCAGGATCATCCAGGGATCGTCTCCAGCTTTTCCTGGAGGGAAAGGGGAAAGGGAAAGGCTCGGGGAAAGGCTGGGCAGGGATTTCCCGGGGAGTTTTCCTTTGTGGCTCCTGATTTATCCGGTGCCCTCGGGGGTTTCTGGGGCACCTACCTACCTTGGCCTGGGCACAAAGGGTGGTCCTGAGGTTTGGGGGAAAGCCCAAAGGGTATTTTTGGGGAGGAGCGGGACAGGGAGGTGCTGGGACCCCGGTGTGGAGCCTCTGCCCGCCCGTTTTCCACAGGGATCGGAGTGGGCCTGGTCGGCTTTGGCCTCTTCTTCCTCCTCTTTGGGATCCTCCTCTACTTCGACTCGGTGCTCCTGGCTTTTGGGAACGTGAGTAGGGCCGGCCTGGGGGTCCCCACAGCGGGATCAAGGAGCGGCCCTGACCCTCTCCCCTCCCTCCTCCCAGCTCCTCTTCCTCTCCGGCTTGGTCTTCATCATCGGCTTCCGGAGGACCTTCACCTTCTTCTTCCAGCGGCCCAAGCTGAAGGGCACCAGCTTCTTCTTCGGGGGGCTCATCGTGGTCCTCATGCGGTGGCCGATCCTGGGCATGCTGCTGGAGGCCTACGGCTTCATCTCCCTCTTCAGGTGAGGGACGGGATCCTGGGGATGGGATCCTGGGGATGGGATCCTGGGGAGGGGATCCCTGGGATGGGATCCTGGGGATGGGACCCCTGGGATGGGATCCTCATGATGGGATCCTCATGATGGGATCCTGGGGATGGGATCCTCGGGATGGGATCCTCATGATGGGATCCTCATGATGGAATCCTCGGGATGGGATCCCTGGGATGGGATTCTGGGGATGGGATCCTCATGATGGGGTCCTCGGGATGGGATGCTGGGGATGGGGTCCCAGGGATGGGATCCTCGGGATGGGATCCTCAGGATGGAATCCGGGGGATGGGATCCTTGGGATGGGATCCTGGAGATGGGATCCCTGGGATGGGATCCTGGGGATGGGATCCTGGGGTTGGGATCCTCATGATGGGGCTCTCGGGATGGGATCCTCAGGATGGGATCCTGAGGTTGGGATCCTGGGGTTGGAATCCTCATGATGGGGTCCTCGGGATGGGATGCTGGGGATGGGGTCCCAGAGATGGGATCCTCTGGATGGGATCCTGGGGATGGGACCCCTGGGATGGGATCCTGGGGTTGAGATCCTGGGAAGGGGGTCCTGGGGATGGGATCCTGGGGAGAGGATCCTCATGATGGGATCCTCATTATGGGATCCTTAGGATGGGATCCTCATGATGAAATCCTTGGGATGGGATCCCTGGGATGGGATTCTGGGGATGGGATCCTTGGAATGGGATCCCTGGGATGGGATCCTGGGGAGGGGATCTTCATGAAAGGAACCTCAGGATGGGCTCCTTGGGATGAGATCCTCGGGATGGGATCCTCGGGATGGAGCCTGTCCTCAGGATGGAATCCCGGGGATGAGATCCTCGGGATGGAGCCTGGGCTCGGGGGATGCTCCCCAGAGCTCAACGGGGCCTTTTGTGTCCACACAGGAGCTTCTTCCCAGTGGTTTTCGGGTTTTTGGGCTCGCTGGCAAACATCCCCCTGCTGAGCCAGGTGAGAGGGGGCTGGGGACCCTCGGGGAGGGCAGTGCCCGGCTGGGATCCGTCCCCACGGATGGGATTGCGCAGGAAATGTCACCGTGGAGTCCCCAGAGCTGGCCGGGTGGATGCTCCCGCTAATCCTGGTGTGTCCCTGTCGCAGCTCCTGCAGAAGATGGGGGACAGCGGCTCCATGGTGTGACCTGACCAGCTCTGGGCCGAGTGGCTGCGATGGGACACGGTGAGAGAGCGCCAGGTCTGGCTGTCCCCAAGAGCTGGTGACTCTTTTGTCCCCAGGACCCTCAGTGCTGGCCAGAGCCACCCCCCAGCAGGGACGGCGTCCCCTCACTGTCCCCCGGAGCTCCTGAGCCAGGCTCCGGGGTCCAAGGGCTGTGCCAGGCTGGATTCTGGAATTCTTGCAGTTATTTAATTCTTTTCTGTGAAAGATTTAATTTAATAAAAAAATATCTGAGAGCGAGCTCACACTCGGCTCCTTCCCCACGGCTCAGGGCTTGTCCCAGCGCTGGCACCTCCCGATGTCACCAGGAGTCACCGTGGCCATGGCTGGAGGTGGCACAGGGACATTTCCATGGCTGAGGGTGGCACAAGGACATTCCAGAGGCTGGAGGCGGCACAGGGACATTCCCATGCCTGGAAGTGGCACAGGAACCTTCTCCTGGCCATGGCTGGAGAGGGCACAGGGACATTCCTGAGGCTGGAGATGGCATGGGGACATTCCCATGGCTGGCACAGGGACATTCCTGAGGCTGGAGATGGCATGGGGACATTCCCATGGCTGGCACAGGGACATTCCTGAGGCTGGAGATGGCATGGGGACATTCCCATGGCTGGCACAGGGACATTCCCATGGCTGGAGATGGCATGGGGACATTCCCATGGCTGGCACAGGGACATTCCTGAGGCTGGAGATGGCATGGGGACATTCCCATGGCTGGCACAGGGACATTCCTGAGGCTGCAGATGGCTTGGGGACATCCCCATGGCTGGAGAGGGCACAGGGACATTCCTGAGGCTGCAGATGGCATGGGGACATCCCCATGGCTGGCACAGGGACATTCCCATGGCTGGAGAGGGCACAGGGACATTCCTGAGGCTGGAGATGGCATGGGGACATTCCCATGGCTGCAGATGGCATGGGGACATTCCCATGGCTGGCACAGGGACATTCCTGAGGCTGGAGATGGCATGGGGACATTCCCATGGCTGGCACAGGGACATTCCTGAGGCTGCAGATGGCATGGGGACATCCCCATGGCCAGCACTGGGGGTGGCACAGGGCCCTTCCCGTGGCAGGAGCTCCCCCCGTGTCACCCCAGGTGACTTTAAGGAGATTTTCCGCCCAGCTGCCGAGGTTCCTGTCCCCAGGAGAGCAGGTTGGATCCAGGGCTGAGGCTGAGCCCAGCCAGGCTCCGCGAGCGCTGGGGAAGCTGGAGTTTAATTAAACCCAAAAGCAATCTCATCAAAGCTGCTCCTCCTTAACGAGCGGGAATTAATTAACGAGTTTGAGCTGAACATGTTCCCTCTGGAGCGTGATGGGAGATGGTGGCTCTGTGTCTGCTGTCACCTGTTGTCACCGAGCAATGGCTGTTGTCACCTGGCTGTGCCCGTTGTCACCTGGCTGTGCCCGTTGTCACCTGGCTGTGCCTGGGTGGCATTGAGGAATCCCAGAATTATGGAATGATTTGGGTTTTTAGGGATTTTAATGCCCATCCCACTCCCTGCCATGGGACACCTTCCCTTACCCCAGGTGGCTCCAAACCCCACCCAGACACTTCCTTCATTCCTTCCACCCCATCTCCCCCAGGATCCTCCATTCCATCCTTCCCACTTCCTCCATTCCATCCCACCCCATCTCTTCCAGGATCCTCCATTACATCTTTCCCACTTCCTTCAGAATCCTCCATTCCTTCCATCCCATCTCCCCCAGGATCGCCCATCTCCCTCCTTCCCCATCTCCCCCAGGATCCTCCATTCCATCCCACCCCATTTCCTCCACCATTTTCCTTCTTCCCACCCCATCCTATTCCCCATCCCCATTCCCATCCCATCCCATCCCATCCCATCCCATTGATCCCATCCCATCCCATCCCATCAATCCCATCCCATCCCATCCCATCCCACCCCATCCCATCCCATCCCATCCCATTGATCCCATCCCATCCCATCCCATCAATCCCATCCCATCCCATCCCACCCCATCTCATCCCATCCCATTGATCCCATCCCATCCCACCCCATCCCATCCCATCCCATCCCATCCCATCCCATCCCATCCCATCCCATCCCATCCCACCCCATCTCATCCCATTCCCATCCCATCCCATTCCCATCCCATCCCATCCCATCCCATCCCATCCCATCCCATCCCATCCCATCCCATCCCATCCCATCCCCCTCTCTCCATTCCCCAAACCCACCCCAGCCCTGCCCGTGACCCCAATCCCAGCCCCCCAGAGATGTCCCCATCCCCCGCAGCTTTTCCAGGCTGGGAAGATCCTCAGGGAAGGGCTGGGAGCTCTTTAGCCGGAGCTCCTCTCCGGAAGGATTTTCCCAGGAATGTTTTTCCCCCAGCTCTGTAAATCCTCTCTCTGGCAGGGATTTGGTTCCAAGCAGCAGCTCCGGGTTTGCCCTGACGTCAATCCCCGAATTCCCCCGGTGCCATCCAGAGCCTCCCCCCAGCCCTTCCCAAAAGTTGTTTTTACCCCGGAGCTTTTCGGAACAAGGATCCTCACGAGCCTCGTGTTCACCAGCAGCAAAATCCTGGATTACAAAAGTGTGGAAAATGCCAGGGAAGAGAAGAAATCCACCTCCTTTTTTCTGTGCTGCTCCAAAAAAATCCCTCAGGAAATCGAAGCTGCTCGGCTAAACTTCCCAATGATTTTGTTTGGAGCGGGAAGAGCTAAAAAATTTGGATTTTATTTTAAGGAAAGCACCCACACAGCCTGGCAGGAGAGAGGAAGGAATTTATCCATGGGGAAGGCGATTTTTCCTCTCTGCGAAATGTTTTCCTTCCAATCTCCCTGAAAAACAAGCAGGAAAATAACAGGAAAATTCCCTGCTATTTCCAGAGGAGCTGCTCCTGATGGGATCTGTAACTGGATAAAACCCCGGGATTCTGGAGCAAGGTTCCCCACCTGGATCCAGTGAGGGATTCCTGCCTTTCCCTGGAGCCTCCTGTGCTTGAAATTCCACTTAAGGGATGTTTTGGGGCCGCATGGGAAGAGTTCAGGACCTTCCCTGTGGATCTGAAGGGCTGGGAATGAACCCAGAGCTGCCTGATGTCCCTGTTCGCTTCCCTCCCATGTCCCTGTCCCTCTGACTCCCCCCAAAACCACTTTTCCAGGTTTTTTAAGCTTTCTCCATCACAGCAGAGGGAACTGGGAAATTCCTTGGGGGAGTTTTCCCAGCATTGGGAACGTGTCCCATGCTGGGGACACCCCAGAGCCCTGGGGCTGGGACAGCCACCCCAGTGGCCACCCCAGAGCAGCAGCCCTTGGCTCTCTGATGGATTTGGGGAAGGTGCTTTTCCCCGTTTTCCCTCCATTTCCCATCCCAGGGGGTTTTGGGGCCACCCCGGTGGCAGGGAAGGGCCGTGCCCCTCTGCCCTTCCCTGTAGGAATGTGCTCCCTAATGACAGAGTGGCAAAGCCGGCCTTTGTCCCCCAAAAAAGGAAAGAAACCCAGAAGTTTCTCTCAATGATGAGGTTAAAAGCCACCTCAAAGGACCTCAGAGACTTCACCAAAAACTCGGGGTCATCCAATTGGATAGAAGCCAAAAAGTCCCGCCTGGGCCATCAGGTAGAAAAGAAGAGAACAAAAGAACTGAAGTGCTTTTGTGAGGTGTCCACACCAGGGGCAGACCTCTGTACCTGGCTCGAGTTTTTCTGTTTGTTATTTTGCCTTTTATTAAACCTTTTTTGTTCCTAACACTGCAACAGAAGCCATCCTGCTCATTATTTGCCCCCAAAAGTTAATAGCTGAGCCATCCTCGGGTGTGTTAGGTTCCCTTTTGAGGGTTTGTAAGACCTGGCCTGAGAAAAAGAAACCAAACACTTCCCAGCCCATCCCACCCTGGATCCCCCACGGGAGAGGGGTCCTGCTGTGCCTGCCGGGACAAAGCCGTGCCCAAACCCCCCAAATCCTCAGGGATCCTACAAATGTGGATCAGAAGGGGCTGGAAATTCAGATCCCCACCAACGGGAACCCCTTTTCCTTTGAAATCCTGCTGAGGGAGCCTGGCAGAGCCCGCGGGATGCCCGGGCAGGGATTTATGGCCGCGGGCTCCCTGCCAGGCTCTCTCACGTCCCGCAGCTCCTGACCCCGCTCCCTGCCCGCAACCTGCGCCGGGCACGAGGCTGCCCCGAGTGACGCAGGGACACGGGTCCTGCGTGGGAACGGACGTCAGGGATGGGGCAGAGCCCCGTGGGGCTGAGCCCTGCGGCCTGCCGGGGTCAGCAGGGCCCTGGCAGCCAAAATCCCGCAGGGAGTGGGGCGGTAAAACTCCGGTTTGGGGGGAGAGTTGTTTGGAGTTTGTGGAGTGGAGTGGGGTGACAGCAGCGCCCTGAGCAAATCCTATAAACGGGAGGGGGATTGTGGGGTCGGGGGGATGTGTTCTCGGGGTTCATCCATTAACAAATCCCATAAACGGGAGGGGGATTGTGGGGTCGGGGGGATGTGTTCTCGGGGTTCATCCATTAACAAATCCCATAAATGGGAGGGGGATTGTGGATTTGGGGGGATGTGTTCTCGGGGTTCATCCATTAACAAATCCCATAAATGGGAGGGGGATTGTGGGGTCGGGGGGATGTGTTCTCGGGGTTCATCCATTAACAAATCCCATAAATGGGAGGGGGATTGTGGATTTGGGGGGATGTGTTCTCGGGGTTCATCCAAGAGCAAATCCTATAAATGGAAGGGGGATTATGGGGTTGGGGGATGTGTCCTTGGGGTTCATCCATGGGCAAATCCCATAAACAGGAGGGGGATTGTGGGGCTGGGGGAATGTGTTCTCGGGGTTCATCCATGAACAAATCCCATAAACAGAAGGGGGATTGTGAGGTTGGGGTGGGGGGATGAGTCCTCGGGGTTCATCCATGAGCAAATCCCATAAACAGAAGGGGGATTGTGGGGCTGGGGTGGAGGATGTGTCCTCAGGGTTCATCCAAGAACAAATCCCATAAACAGGAGGGTGATCCTTGGACTGGGGTGGGGGGATGTGTCCTCAGGGTTCATCCAAGAACATTTTTATTGCCTTTGGAGTCATTTCCCACCGAGATTCCCGAGGTCAGGAGACCCTGGGAGCCGCGGGGCTGATGCAGCACCCCCCACCCTGGGCTGGCACTGCCAGGGGGGCACAGCAGCCTGAGGGGGGCAGGGGTGCAGCTGGAAGCTCCTGAGGGTTTTGAGCTCCATCTCCATCCCAAACACCAGGACCTGACCCCGGATGGAGCAGCCGGGATGAGTTTGGCCATTCCCTGCTCCGAGCTCCAGGCCTGGTTTAACAGAGCTGGGGCTGGGGGGGTCCCCAGAGCACCCCCAAAAGGGCAGAGGGGGCTGGGGGTCCTCACTCGGTGTCCCCATGGCCAGCAGGGCTGAGTGCCCTTCGCCATTCCCCTTCCCTTGGGGAAAATCCCATCTGCAGCTGCGGTTTGGGGACATCCTGGCTGGGATGTCACCCAGACCTGTGCCACCACCCGGCAGCTCTCCCAGCTGGCACCAGCAGGGATTTGCTGTGGGGATTCAGTGGAGGAATTCGGGAGCAATTAACCCCAAGGAATGTGGGATCCATCTCCCAAATACCCACGGCTCCCCTTGGCACGTTCCTATGGGGCACAGGGGGCATCCTGGCCCTGCCACCCCCGTGGGGACTGCCCGGTGTTCTCCATGCCATTCCCACCCTGCTGGGCATCATCCAGTCTGATGGGCACTATCCATGGCATTCCCACCCTGCCCAGTGCCATCCATACCATTCCCAGTCTGCCCAGTTCTATCCATGCCATTCCCAGTGCCATCCATGCCATTCCCAGCCTTGCCCGAGGCTCTCCATGGCATTCCCACCCTGCCCAGTTTGATCCATGCCATTCCCAGTCCTGCCCAGTTCTATCCATGCCATTCCCAGCTCTCCCAGTGCCCTCCATGCCATTCACAGCCTGCTCAGTCTGATCCATGGCATTCCCAGTGCTCTCCATGTCATTCCCAGCTCTCCCAGTACCCCCCATGCCTTTCCCAGTCTGCCCAGTTCTATCCATGCCATTCCCGGTGCCCCCCATGCCATTCCCAGCTCTCCCAGTGCCCCCCATGCCATGCCCAGCCCTGCCCCTGCCAGGGGAGGAGGATCCCGTCGGGATGGAGGATCCCGGGCTATAAAAGCTTCCTGCCCTCCGGGAGGGGCCGGCACGGAGCCGCGGGCCGGGAGGGGACAGCGGGGACACGATGGCGGTGGCACCCAGCGGGAGGCTGCGGCGCTGCCTGCTGCTCCTGGCTGTCACCTGCGGCGCCACTTTTGTCCCCTCGCCAGCGCAGGCTTTGCAGAGGTAGCCGGAGCTCGCGTGGCTGTCCCCCCTTTGACTCCCGGGGTCTGCTGAGGAGGGCGAGGGGCTTCGCTGCTTCACCCCCTTCCTCCTCCTCCTCCTCCTCTCTGCTCTTCCTCGAGCACCGCCTGCTCTCACCAGCGCGGGGGTCTTTCCTAACTTAAACCATTTGGGAGCGCCCCGAATCCCAAATAACCGAGTTTGGGGCCGGCCTCGGGGCCTGCGGCTGCCCCCAACCCACCTGGGGGTCCCCAGCCCACATGGGGGTCCCCACCCTGCTCCGGGAGCGGGACCCGCCGGGGCAGAGCGTGGAGCTGCTGCCATCTAGAGCCGCCGGGCTGGAGCTCCCGAGGCCGGGAATGCCGCTGGAAGCTGCCGGGGGGCTGAGGGGGATCCCCCGGTGCCCCCCAGCTCTGCCGTGCCCCCCAGGATCGCCCTGCGGAGGATGCCCTCCATCCGCCAGACGCTGCAGGAGATGGGCGTGAAGGTGCGGGACGTGTTCCCCGAGCTGCGCCGCGCCACCCGCGCGGGAGGGGACGGTCCCCGCAACGGGACAGCCCCCACGCTGCTCACCAACTACCTGGATGTGAGTGCGGCCCTGCCCGGGACGGGGGTTTGTCACCGCCGTGTCCCCCGGCAGCCCCGGCGGGGCTCGGTGTGAGCTCGGGGGTGCCCCCCGTCCCTCCCCCCCAGACCCAATATTTCGGCGAGATCAGCATCGGGACCCCCGCGCAGACCTTCAAGGTGGTCTTTGACACGGGCTCGGCCAACCTGTGGGTGCCGTCCTACAAGTGCTCCCCCCTCTACAGCGCCTGTGGTGAGTTGGGGGGGCACGGCACCCCCCAAAACCTCAGCGACCCCCAGGGCTGCTGGGGGGGGGGGGTCTCGTTTCTGGTGATTTTTTCGTGGGGGGTCTCTCTGTTGGTGTCCAGACCTCTGGCATTGAGGCGGGGTGGGTCCATTACCCACTCCCCAGGGGGTTTTGGGGGGACAGAGGTGCCCTGTGCCCCTCTGGGATGTCCCCTCTCGCTGTCCCCAGTGTCCCACAGCCGCTACGACTCCTCCAAGTCGCGCACGTACATCGCCAACGGCACCGGCTTCGCCATCCGCTACGGCACCGGCAGCGTCAAGGGCGTGCTCAGCCAGGACATCGTCATGGTGAGCCCTGGGCCCCCAGAGCCCCAAATCCACACCTGGGACACACAGAGCCCCCAAATCCACACCCTGGGACACACAGAGCCCCCAAATCCACACCCTGGAACTCACAGAGCCCCCAAATCCACACCCTGGGACACACAGAGCCCCCAAATCCACATCCTGGGATCCACAGAGCCCCCAAATCCACACCCTGGGACTCACAGAGCCCCCAAATCCACACCTGGAACCGACAGAGCCCCCAAATCCACACCCTGCGACACACAGAGCCCCCAAATCCACACCTGGAACCCCCAGAGCCCCCAGATCCACACCCTGGAACACACAGAGCCCCCAAATCCACACCTGGGATCCACAGAGCCCCCAGATCCACACCCTGGAACAGACAGAGCCCCCAAAATTCACACATGGAACCCACAGAGCCCCCAAATCCACACCCTGGGACACACAGAGCCCCCAAATCCACACACCTAAAATCCATAGAATCCCCCAAACCCCCAAATTCCACACACCTAAAACCCACAGAACCCCCAAACCCACAGAAGCCCCAAATTCCACACACTGGAACCCACAGAACCCCTAAATCCACACACCTAAAACCCACCAAATTCCCAAAATTCACACACTGGAACCTACAGAATCCCAAATCCCATACACTGGAACCCACAGAACCCCAACCCCACACCCCCAGTTCCTCTGCCTCAGCCAGGAGCCGTGTGTGGGGTATTTTTTGGGGTGTTCCATCCCTCCCAGCCCCCCGTGCCCCCCGCAGGTGTCGGACATCCCGATCATCCAGGTGTTCGCCGAGGCCACGGCGCTGCCCGCCTTCCCCTTCATCTTCGCCCGCTTCGACGGCGTGCTGGGCATGGGCTACCCCAGCCAGGCCGTGGACGGCATCACGCCCGTCTTCGACCGCATCCTGGCGCAGCACATCCTCCAGGAGGACGCCTTCTCCGTCTACTACAGCCGGTGGGCAGCGGGGACACCCCCAAAACCGGCCTGGGCTGGGGGACACCCCCAAAACGGGGCTGGGTTTGGGGACACGGGCATGGTGGGGATGGGGATGGGATGGGATGGGATGGGATGGGATGGGATCCATGGGATGGGATCCATGGAATGGGGTCCATGGGATGGGAATGGGGATGGGATGGGATGGGGATGGGATGGGATGGGATGGGATGGGATGGGATGGAATGGGATGGGATGGGATGGGATGGGATGGGATGGGATGGGATGGGATGGGATGGGATGGGATGGGATGGGATGGGATGGAATGGGATGGGATGGGATGGGATGGGATGGGATGGGATGGGATGGGATGGGATGGGATGGGATGGGATGGGATGGGGATGGGATGGGATCCATGGGATGGGATCCATGGAATGGGGTCCATGGGATGGGATGGGATGGGATGGGATGGGATGGGATGGGATGGGATGGGATGGGATGGGATGGGATGGGATGGGATGGGATGGGATGGGATGGGGTGGAGGATCCTGGAGGAGATGGGAGGGAAGGAGATGGAGGATCTTGGTGATGATGGGAGGGATGGAATGGGGGATCCTAGAGGAGATGGACTGGGAGGGTGGGAAGGAGATGGAGGATTCTGGAGGAGATGGGGTGGGATGGAAGAGGTGGAGGATTCTGGAGGAGATGGGGAAGGAGGGAAATGGGGGATCCTGGAGGAGATGGAGTGGAAGGAATGGAGAATGCTGGAGGAGATGGGAGGGAAGGAACAGAGGATACTGGAGGAGATGGGGTGGGATGGAATGGAGGATTCTGAAGGAGATGGGATGGGAGGGTGGGAAGGAATGGAGAATTCTGGAAGAAATGGGGATGGAGGGAAAAGGGGGATCCTGGAGGAGATGGGATGGAAGGAATGGAGGATCCTGGAGGAGCTGGACTGGGAGGGTGGGAAGGAGATGGAGGATCCTGCAGGAGATGGGAGGGATGGAAGGGAGGATCCCCAGGGGGAGATGGGAGGGATGGAATGGAAGATGCCCCGGGTTTCTGGGTGTCACCTACATCCCCTGGGCTCCCTGGGGACACCGGTGCCTCACGGAGCATCCCTCTCCTTGCAGCGCTTCCAGGTAAGAAGACCCAAAGCCACCCGCTGCCAGCCCCCCGTGTCCCCAGTGTCCCCTGGTCCCTCTGCCAGCCCCAGGATGTCCTGCCCGGGTTCTGTCCCCCCTCAGGGGCCACCACAGCCACCTGCAGCATGTGGCACCTCGCTGTCCCCGCTGCTGACAGGGCCAGCAGGGCCTCGTGGCTGTGGGAATTTTGGGAAAAAGGGGAATCGATCCCTGCCTGGCTGGGATTTTGGGGAAAAGGGGAATCGATTCCTGCCTGGCTGGGATTTTTGGGAAAAGAGGAATTGCTCTCTCTGGGCTGGGATTTTTGGGGAAAGGGGAATCGATTCCTGCCTGGGTGGGATTTTTGGGGAAAGAGGAATTGCTTCTTGCTGGGATGAGATTTTTGGGAAAAGGGAATCTCTCTGGGCTGGGATTTTGGGGGAAAAGGGAATCGATTCCTCAGGGCTGGGGTTTTTGGAAAAAGGGGAATTGCTCCCATAGGGCTGGTATTTTGGGGCAAAGGGGAATCGATTCCTGCCTGGGTGGGATTTTTGGGAAAAGGGGAATCACTCTCTCTGGGTTGGGATTTTTGGGAGAAGGGGAATCACTTCCTCAGGGCCAGGATTTTTGGGAGAAGGGGAATCCCTCCCGCTGTGTTTGGCACAGGAATGCTCCCCTGAAGGCCGGCGGGGAAATCATCCTGGGCGGCAGCGACCCAGCCCATTACAGCGGCGACTTCCACTACGTGAACGTCAGCAGGAGCGGCTTCTGGCAGATCCGCATGAAGGGGTGAGCGGGGCCAGCCCGCCCGGCCCGGGAACCCCAAATCCCGGCGTGATTATGTGGGAAAAGCCTTTGGGATCACCCAGTCCAGTATTAGCCCAGCACTGGCAGGGCCGGGGCTGCACCCCGTGAGGGTGGGATTTCCGGGATTTCAGGGGTTTCGGGGATTTCAGGGATGTTTTCCCCGTGTGGAGAGGAGAGGGGTGGGCTCCTCCAGCTCCTGCAGGCTCAGCAAGGAGCCGGGAGCAGCTGGGAATGCAGAGGGGGTGGCACCGTGGGCTGGGATTCCACTCGGGAGCTGCAGTTGGAAGAGTTTAACCCCCGTCAGTCCTGCGAGAGGAGCTGAAACAATCCCGCTTTGTTTAACAAAAAAAAAAAAAAAACCAAAAAAACCCAGCCCTGCAAATGATGGAGCTCAGATCCCACACTGGAAAAGCTGGGAGCAGCACGGGCCTGGCTGGGGAGGGATGTGACATTCCTGGTGTCACCAGGGGACACTCGGGATGGGTGTGACATTTCCAGGAGCACCCTGGATGTCACCAGGTGACAGCTGGGATGGACATGTCACTCCTGGGAGCACCCTTGGTGTCACCACAGGAGATTTGGGATGGGTGTGACACTCCCAAAGTGACACCAGGGGATATTTGGGATGGACATTTCCCTCCCAGGAGTACCCTTGGTGTCACCAGGGGACATTTGGGATGGATGTGACACTCCCAGGAATGCCCTCGGTGTCACCAAGGGATACTCAGGACAGATGTGACACTCCTGGGAGGACCCTTGGTGTCACCACGGGAGATTTGGGATGGACATCTCCTTCCCACGAGCGCCCTGGTTGTCACCAGGGGACATTTGGGATGGATGTGACGCTCCTGGGAGGACCCTTGGTGTCACCAGGGGACACTTGGGATGGACATTTCCTTCCCAGGAGCACCCTTGGTGTCACCAGGGACATTTGGGATGGATGTGACACTCCTAGGAGCACCCTTGGTGTCACCACAGGAGATTTGGGTTGGATGTGTCACTCCCAGGGTGACACCAGGGGACATTTGGGATGCATGTGACATTCCCAGGAGCACCCTGGGTGTCACCAGGGGACATTTAGGTGGGTTGTGACACTCTTGGGAGCACCCTGGGTGTCACCAGGGGACACTTGGGATGGACGTGTCACTCCTGGCAGCACCCTGGGTGTCACCAGGGGACACTCAGGGCCACCCCTCCCGCTCCAGGGTGTCCGTGGGGGCCGAGACCCTGTTCTGCAGGGAAGGCTGCTCGGTGGCCGTGGACACGGGCGCCTCCTACATCACGGGCCCCGCCGGCCCCGTGTCCGTGCTCATGAAAGCCATTGGGGCCACCGAGGCGGCCGAAGGCGAGGTGAGTGACAGCCAGCCCCCCGGCGTGTCCCCCGGGCCGCCCGGGCCGGTCCCAGCGCTGTCCCCTCCCCTGCAGTACGTGGTGGACTGCGAGCAGGTGCCCCAGCTGCCCAACATCTCCTTCCACCTGGGAGGGAAGGTGTACGGCCTCAGCGGCCCGGCCTACGTGCTGCGGGTGAGTGTCCAAAACCTGCCAGAATCCGCCCCAAAATGACGCTCCTTGTTTGTCCTGAGCCCTTCTGCTGGGTGGAGGTGCCCACCCGAGCCAGGGCGAGCTGTCCCTGAGTCCTTGGGTGGTTTGGGGGGGATTTGGGGTCAGCAGGGATGGGTTTTGATGGGATTTGGATATTAGGAAAGGTTTTTCACCCTGGGACAGCAGGAAGTGCTCACCAGGAGTTCACGGTGGGCAAATCCACATTCCCTGTGCTCAGCACGAGAGGAGCTGCAGATCACCACTGTTAGTGTCTGTCCACACCCTGAGGAGCTGTTATTCACCCAGGACAGAGCCCAGCCCAAATCAAACCTAAATCTGGGAACTGGGGACAGCAGGGACCCAGCAGCAGGAGGCTGAGGCTGCTGCTGCTCCCGGCTCCAGCTCTCTGCCATTCCCACGGGAAGGAATTCCCGTGCCAGGGGCCACCCCCTCCGTGTGAGCCCTGCTGTGGCTCGGCCCTGCCCCGGGGCTGCTGCCCGGCCTTGGCACGGGACAGTCCCACCCTGGTCAGACCCTCAGGGCTCCTCGGGCTGCTCCTGCTCGGGGCTCTGCCCCACGGCGGGATCCTCTCCCAGCGCCCAGCGCCTCTGCGGGCTCTGCCGGACCCAAAGGGCCGCAGCGAGCTCAGCCCCGGGCACAGGGTGCGGATTTTGGGGCTGGCTGTGCCGGGGATCCTGGTTCAGGATATTCCATGACCCCCGGGGAAGGAACGCCGTGGCCAAGCGGGGGGTGTGGAGCTGGGGACACCAGAACCCTCCTGCTGTCCCCTCCATCACCCCGCGGGTCTCCTTGTGGCAGCAATCGCAGTACGGCGAGGACGTGTGCGTGGTGGCTTTCTCCGGGCTGGACATCCCCCCTCCGGCCGGTCCCCTCTGGATCCTGGGCGCCACCTTCATCGGTCACTACTACACCAAGTTCGACCGGCGCCACAACCGCATCGGCTTCGCCACGGCCCGCTGAGCCCCGGGGGCCGGGGGGGCTGCGGGGAACCGGCCCGGGGGCTGCAGCAGCCCCGGCAAGCAGCGAGAGAGCAGCAGCGAGAGAGCAGCAGCGAGAGAGCAGCAGAGAGAGAGCAGCAGCTGCCCCGCAGCTCTGCCGCCCCCTCCTCCCCAAAGGCCCCCGCACCCCGCGCTGCTCCCGGGAGCCGAGCCCGGAGCGATCCCAGCGGGATCCCGCGGCCGGAGCGGCCCCTCCGGGCTCTTTCTGGGCCATGTGCGATGGAGGGCAGGAGCAGCGCACCGGGATTTGCTGCGGGGGCGGCTGAGGGGCGCTCTGGGACTGTTCCTGTTGTTCCTAAATCGGGGGCAATAATCGGTGTTTGAGGATGGTTGGAGCCGGTGTCAGCCCTGCTTTTCTCTTTGAGTTTGATATTAAACAATTTAAAGCACCAGGAGGATGAGTGGAGGGTTGGTCTTGCAGACTGAGAGGGTCAGACACCTTTATTGAGGGAACTGGGCCACAAATGTCCCTGGGCCAGGAGCCACCTCCTCATTTGTGCCACTTCCACCCCCTAAGGGTGCAACGCCCTCGCCAGCCCCGGCGGGCAAATCAAGGGCTCTGCAAAGCTCTTCCTGCAGCTGGGATGGTGCCAGGAGCTCTGCGTGTCCCCCTGGGGACAGGGCCACCCTGGGTGTCCCCTTGGGGACAGGGACACGGCTGTGCCTCAGCTCTGCCGTGGCACCCGGGGAGGGGACAGTGCCAGCGGGTCTGTGTCACACAGGACGGTGGCTCCTGTCCCAGGGTCTGTTTCCAGGAAAAAGCAGAGGTTTTCCTCTGCCCTGGCTGTGGGGATGCCCCTGGAGGTGCCCCCTGTGCCAGCTGGCCTGGAGGGAGGGGCAGGGCAGTGCTCCCAGCTGGGGGGACATTCCCAGTTCCAGCCGTGGATCCCCAGCCAGGGGAACGCGGGCTGGACTCCAGTCTGACCAGTTCAGGGGAGTGGGGAAGCTGCTCCTGGGGCAGGGCCTGGAGCGAGTCAGGATCTCACCACGGAGGAGCAGCCGCTGGCAGGAGCAACTCACCCTCAGAGCTGCAGAGCTGAGCAATTCCCAGCGCTCAGGAACACCAGAACTGACAATTCCAGCACGGAGGAACCCCAGAGCTGACAATTCCGGCACTGACAAATTCCCAGAACTGACAATTCCAGCACTGGTGAACCCCAGAGGTGACAATTCCAGCGCTGACAAATTCCCAGAGCTGCCAAATCCCCCCTCAGCTGCAGGGATATTTGGGAAGGGGAGCCAGTGGCTGCTGTGCGACCCTTCCAGCACCGCCCCCGAAGCTCCCAGCCCTTCATCCACCCCTCCCGCCCGGATCCTCATCCCTGCCCTGCTCCCAGCCCTTCATCCACCCCTCCCGCCCGGATCCCCATCCCGGCCCTGCCCCGGCAGCCCCAGAGCAGAGGATGTGCCTGGGGCGGATGTTTGTCCCTCCCGGGAGCCTCTCTGCAGCCTCTCCGTGCGGGGATGCTGCAGGGGCTCCGGGGATGGGACAATTCCGGCTCCTCTGGGTGGGATGTCCAATTTGTGGGGTTTTTTTTTCTGTCGCCTCCAGCGCCGGGGTGGTGGCAGCGGCTCTGCGGGGCCGGGGGGTGGAGGGAAGGGATGGGATGAATTTCTGCTCTCATCCAGCGTTTCCTGAGCTGCTCACAGGAAAGCCCGGGAGCTGGGAAGCAGCGGCGGGGAGGGATGGGACCACCAGAAAAGAGGGAATCTGCCGAGGTCACGTCACCCACAACATTCCGAATGTCCAGAGATGCTTGGCGAGAGTCTCCCTACAGGAGGTAAATCCCACCTGGAAATACCCCAACCTCCTCTGCCCTGTTCTCCACAGCCTGGAGAAGACTCGAGTGGGTGCAAAAGGTGCCTCCAGCCCCCGCCGCGGCTGCTGCCACATCCCCGAGCTGGAAAAGGCCCGGCCTGGCCCGAACCGGGATGGTTTTGCTGGAGCCGCTTCTGTTCCAGCTCCGGGAGCAGCGGGAGTTCAAACCCGCCCGAGTCGCGGCCGGGCCCCTTAAACCCGGCTATTAACACCTCTAATCGCCGCTCCGGGGCAATTTCCCGCTGGAAGCTCGGCCCTGCCCGGGGGCTCCGCCAGCCCGGATCGGATCGTTCCGGCCGAGCAATTAGGCCGCGCTCAGCCCAGCCAGGCGCGGCAGCAATTATGCCCGTCCCATTAACACCGACACGGCTGCCGCTATTTTTGGCAGCACGGGAAACTGCCCGGCGGGGTTTTTGTCCCCCCGCTCTTTTTCCTTAAATGATTTTTCCTCCGGTGTCCAGGGTGCGCTGGGCTGGTTCCGGGCACGGCAGGCTGGCGTTTTTGGAGGGGGCACTCTGCGCCCATGTGGCGCTGTTATTTCCTCCGATAATGAAGCGGCGTCCGGGGGCTGCGGGGGCTCTGCCAGCGGGAAAATCCCGCTCTGCCTTCAGCCCCAAATCCGCCTCCCAGCCCGGCTGTGAATGGCTGCGGAGGGTGCAGGGGGAGAGGTTATCCCGAGGGGGCTGCAGCGCGTCCCGTGCGCGGCTCCTCATCCTCCGTGACCCCAAAAGAGGGAGCGGGGCTGCGCGGAGCCCCCCGGGACGGCGGAGGGGTTCAGCTGGTGGGTGGGTGGGCACTGGGGCAGGGTGTGGCGGGGCGGTGCCGGTCCCGATGCTCTGGGGTGGATTTGGGGTTCCAAGAATGGACGGGGAAGGCACCGGCAGCAGGTGCGGAGGGGGGATCTCGGTGCGGGGCGGCTGCCGGGGGAGTTGGGGGGCTCCGGGAATGGCGGGGGAGACACGGCCAGCAGCTGCGGCAGAGCGGGGTGCCGGTGCCGGTACCGGTGCCGGTGGGATGCGGGTCTCTGCTCCCGATCCCGGTAGGATATGGGTCCCCTGCCCCCGGTACCGGTAGGATGCGGGTCCCTTCCCCCGGTGCCGGTAGGATATGGGTCCCCTGCCCCCGGTGCCGGTGCCGATGCGGATCCCCTGCCCCCGGTGCCGGTAGGATGCGGATCCCCTGCCCCCGGTACCGGTAGGATGCGGGTCCCTTCCCCCGGTGCCGGTGCCGGTGGGATGCGGGTCCCTGCCCGCCGTGCCGGTACCGGTAGGATGCGGATCCCCGGTGCCGGTAGGATGCGGATCCCCTGCCCCCGGTGCCGGTGCCGGTGGGATGCGGGTCCCTGCCCCCGGTGCCGGTGCCGGTGGGATGCGGGTCCCTGCCCCCGGTGCCGGTGCGGGCGCTGCCGCCGCTGCCGGGGAGGCGGGCGGGAGGCGGGCCGGTGACTCATGGCTTCCCAACGGCGGCGGCTCCTCCCCGCGGCCGCCGGCCCCGCGCAGCCCCCGGCACATGGGCCGCGGCTCCGGCAGCGCGGAGCTGGCCATGGCCGCACCGCCCGCCCGCTGCCCCGACTGCCCGGGGCCGGAGCGGGGGGGCGGCGGCGGGACCCCCGCCGTGCCGCACCTCGGCATTGCGGTGGACGAGGGGGACGTGCTGCCCGGGGCGCTGCGGATCGTGCGGCGGCTGAGACCCGCCTGGGATCCGGCCGCGGTGAAGACCAAGGTACGGGGGAGAGCCTGAGCCGGCACCCCGCGACCCCCGGGGGTCGCCCGCCGGGGCTGCGGAGCCCGCCTGGGGGGCGGCTGAGGGGTTCTGGGGGCTGTCTGGGGTGCTCACCCCGGCGGGGTGCGGGGGCAGCTCAAGGGGGGTTTTGGGGCTCAGCCTGGGAGCTGCGGGGTCTGTCCTGGGGGGGTTTTGGGGCTCAGCCGGGGGGCTATAGGGGGGCTGTAGGGTTTAACCTGGGGGGCTGCCGGATCTGTCCGAGGGGGAATGTGGGGCTCACCCAAGGGGTTCACTCTGGGGTGTTGTGGGGTTCATCTTGGGGGGCTGTAGGACCTGCCCCAGAGGATGTGACACCCCGTACCCCACCCCTGGGTCTCCTCTCCGTACGCCCAGAGCATGACCGAGGGTCCATCAGCTGTGCGAGGGTGTGACACCCCCACCGCACACCCGCCCCACGAGGTTTAGGGACCCCTGGGGTGGTCACCGAGCGGTGGCTGTGGGTACAAAAGTGTCCCCAGGCTGGCAGCCGAGGCGTGCCCGCAGGAGCGGCCGCTCCCGGGAGCCGCTCTTGTTTGGGATATTTGTCGGCTCCTGCATTCCCCAGGCTGCGTGGGCTGAGCCCCGGCTCAGGTGGGAGCTGGACACCAGTCCCGGCCTCCTGGCGCGGGACAGGGCTGGGCTGTGCGGGGCTGGGAGAGCTGGGCTGCCGTGGGAATCGCTCTGGCCGGGGCTGGGGTGGCACAGGCTGGTGGCACCGCTGCCCTCGGCTGTGCCCTGGCTCTGGGCACCGGAGCGTGGAGGGGCTGGCACTGCGTGCCCTTAAATGTCTGCACGTGAGCGAGTGTCCCTTCCGAAGGCGCACGCTTCCCGTCATTAAAAATGTATTAATAGCCAAGTGTAATTAAATACAAGAAGCTGCAGGAAAAGCCATCTGAAAGGGCAGATGGCAGCGGGCAGGAAGCTGGGAGTTGGAGTTTGCCGGGGCAGGAAATGTCTCGCTCTGCTCGCTGAGCTCGGTGGTTGTGGAGGGACCCCGGCTCTGCGGTATCCAGGCTCCGCAGGGGTCAGTGTTCCACAGCAGCTCGGGTGTGCGGGCGTGTGTTTTTAATTTAAAAAAAGAAAAAAAAAAAAAAAAAAGGAAAAAAACCCAAAAAACAACAAAACCACGCAGGAGTTGAGGGAAAACTCTCCCGTTGCGTTTCCCTCCGTTGCTTTCCCTCCTCCCGCGTTTCCCCTCGCAGGAGCTGCTCGGGATGGGATGGAGCGGGCCGGGGGCCTCAGCTGGTTCCCATTAGCGATCCCATTCCTGCCCGGTGCCCTGGAGCGCTGCCCCGCTCCCAGCACCTCTGTACCAGGGGCTGTACCAGGCTGTGCCGGTGGCTCGGGAAAATCTCCCAGAGCTCAGGAACACGGCAAGAAGGGTCTGGGAGCTTGGGCTGCCCTGCCGTGCCCACTTCCCAGAGCTCCTGCTCCTCATCCCCCAGGAATGTCCATGACGCTGAGTCAGCTCCCCACGTGCCCAGGGAAGCACAAACTCCTCCATCCATGGATTCCATCCATCCATGCATCCATCATCCATCCATCCATCCATCCATGGATTCCATCCATCCATCCATCCATCCATCCATCCATCCATCCATCCATCCTTCCATCATCCATCCATCCATCCATCCATGGATCCATCCATCCATCCCTCTGTTCATCCATCCATCCATCCATCCATGGATTCCATCCATCCATCCATCCATCCATCCATCCATCCATCCATCCATCCATCCATCCATCATCCATCCATCCATCCATCATCCATCCATCCATCCATCCATCCATCCATCATCCATCCATCCATCATCCATCCATCCATCATCCATCATCCATCATCCATCCATCCATCCATCATCCATCCATCCATCCATCCATCCATCCATCCATCCATCCATCATCCATCCATCCATCATCCATCCATCCATCCATCCATCCATCCATCCATCCATCCATCATCCATCCATCCATCCATCCATCCATCCATCCATCCATCCATCATCCATCATCCACCACGGAGCCGAAGCCGTGCGAGGTTGCCGTGCAGGGCTGGATGTTTTTAGCCCAGATTTGGTAACAAGTTGCCCTGCTGGTGGCCAGCTCCAGGCTGGGAGTGCCGGCACGGCGGTGTTTTGGGAATGCTGAGGGATTCTCCCGGCAGGTGAGGCACAGCAGTTGGATTTTGCTGCCTCACCCCAGCGCTTTGGCACAGGTCTCACTTTGCGTTTAATCCCTGCAAAGTTCACGGAGTGTCACTCCTCCCCTCTGTCCCTGCTGCCACCCGGCTGCAGGAGGGAAGGACCTGGGGTGGCAGCAGGGTGGCAGCAGCCTGGATCCACAGGGAACAGCACCGGGCATCCCCGGCAGCCACCGCCACCCTCGGGAGCCACCCCCAAACCCCGCGAGTCCCTGCGGGTCACGTGTGCCTCTCCAGAGCTGGTGGCCTGGAGTTCAGGGGGGATCAGGCTCAGTAATCCCCTTAAACCTGCCGGGAAGGGCTGCCCGGGCTGTGGGGCAGCAAAACAAAGCAGCACCGAGGGTTTCACTCCATGAGGAGCCGCTCAGCTGCGGCCGACCCGCGTGCGGCTCATGGTGACACCTGCAAGGACGGGATGTGTCACCTCTGCTGTCACCTCCTGAATTTCCAACCTCTGTGGCCTGGCAGCACAAGAGGAGGAAAGAGCTGAGCCCCATGGTGAGCCCAGATTATCAGCTCGGGGAAAAGCAGCTTGAGAAGGCTCGGCTGCAGCTGAGGGGCAGCACCCCTGAGGATGGGGCAGCGGCCTCGCCCTGCTCGCCCCAAATCCAGCTGTGGAATGGGGGACTCAGCCCTGTCTGGCTTGGAGGGTCTCGTTCCAGTGCCTGGAGTCTCCCCCGGGAGGCTGCTCGGGGAGCCCTATATATAGGCACCCTATAGGGGAGCGTGGGTTGCTGAGTGGGATGTCTAAAATTATCCATCCCATCCCTGAGCGCCACGGCTGCCGGAGCAGAGCCCTCTCCCCGCTCCTGCTCCGGCTCCCCGATCCCACAGGGGTGAGGGAATCGTTCCCGGGGGGGCCACAGCACCCCGGAGTGCCCAGGTTGGAGCTGGCATGCTGGGGGACAGTGGGACAGGGGTTTGCTGTGGGGTGACATGTCCCTAAACCCCTTCAGTGTCCTGGAAGTGCCCAAATCCTGGTGGGATGAGGGAATCATTCCCAGGGGGAGCTGCAGCACTCTGGAACTGGCATGGGGACAATAGGACAGGGATTTTCTGTGGGGTGACAGAGCCCCAAACCCCCTCAGTGCCCTGGAAGTGCCCAAAATCCCGATGGGATGAAGGAATCATTCCCAGGGGGAGCCGCAGCACCCCAAAACTGGCACAGGGACCATATGACAGGGGGTTTTTGTGGGATGACAGAGCCCCAAACCCCCTCAGTGCCCTGGAAGTGCCCAAATCCTGGCGGGATTAAGGAATCATTCCCATGGGAAGCCGTAGCACCACAGAGTGCCCATCTTGGAGATGGCACGGGGGACAATGGGAGTGATTTCCCCTGGGGTGACAAGTCCCTAAATCCCCTCAGTGCCCTGGAAGTGCCCAAAATCCCGATGGGATGAGGGAATCATTCCCGGGGGAGCCGCAGCACCCCAAAACTGGCACGGGGACAACAGGACAGGGGTTTCTTGTGGGGTGACACGTCCCCAAACCCCCTCAGTGCCCTGGAAGTGCCCAAATCCTGGTGGGATGAGGGAATCATTCCCAGGGGGAGCCGCAGCACCCCAAAACTGGCACGGGGACAACAAGACAGGGGTTTCTTGTGGGGTGACACGTCCCCAAACCCCCTCGGGAGCCGCGGAGGTGCCTAAATCCCGGCGGGATGGGGCGCGGAGCCCGGCTCGGGCGGCAGCAGCCGCGGCATGTGCGCGGGCAGGCGGCCAAGGCGGAGCGCCGGGAGAACAAAACTCCCTTTCCATCTGCGAGGAGCCGTCAGAGCGGTGACACGAGATGTCCCCAGCAGCGACGTCCCCGCCTATCAGCGCCCCGGCCCGCGGGGAGGGTCGGAGGAGGGGATGGGGGGTGGTGTTTGCTCCGGCCTTGTTTTCAGCCTCGTTGGGTGGTTTATTTATTTATTACTTTTTTTAATTTCGTGCCAATTTATACTGATTTTTTTTTTGCTCCCCTGGGGAGATATTCCCGGGGCTGCTCCCGTGCCAAGCGTGCTGGTGGCACATCTGGCCTGAGCTGTTCCTGAGCTATCCCTGAGCTGTTGCAGTGAAATTAGCAGGATTTCCACCCAAACCACCCCTTCTACCTGCAGAGGTGTTCTTGAGCTGTTCCAGGTGAAAAATAACAGGATTTCAACCCAAACCACCCCTTCCACCTGCAGAGGTGTTCCTGAGATATCCCTGAGCTGTTCAGGTGAAAAATAACAGGATTTTCACTCAAACCACCCCTTCTACCTGCAGAGGTGTTCGTGAGCTGTTCCAGGTGAAAAATAACAGGATTTCCACCCAAACCACCACCTATACCTGCAGAGATATCCCTGAGCTGTTCCAGGTGAAAAATAACAGGATTTCCACCCAAAACCACCCCTTCCACCTGCAGAGGTGTTCCTGAGATATCCCTGAGCTGTTCCAGGTGAAATTAGCAGGATTTCCACCCAAACCACTCCCTCTACCTGCAGAGGTGTTCTCGAGCTGTTCCAGATGAAAAATAACAGTATTTCCACCCAAAACCACCCCTTCTACCTGCAGAGATATCCCTGAGCTGTTCCAGGTGAAAAATAACAGGATTTCAACCCAAACCACCCCTTCCACCTGCAGAGGTGTTCCTGAGATATCCCTGAGCTGTTCCAGGTGAAAAATAACAGGATTTCCACCCAAACCACCTCTTCTGCCTGCAGAGCCCTGAGCCTCACTCCTCCCAAACTCATCTCGCTCCCCCAGTATCTTTCCTGGCTGCGCTGCCTCGCTCCTTTTCCCAATTTTTGCCATTTCCACGGGTTTTTCCCGCCGGTGGGAAGCAGGCACGGGGTTCCCCCATTCCCAGCCTCACCCGGGTGTCACCCTGGCCGTGTCTGTCCCCACCCAGCTCTTCACTGACGGCATCACCAACAAGCTGGTGGCCTGCTACACGGACGAGGGCATGGCGGACGCGCTGCTGGTGCGGGTGTACGGCAGGAAAACCGAGCTGCTGGTGGACAGGGAGACGGAGCTGAGGAACTTCCAGGTGCTCCGAGCCCACGGCTGCGCCCCCGAGCTCTACTGCGCCTTCCAGAACGGGCTCTGCTACCAGTTCCTGCCGGGAATCGCGCTGGGACCCGACCACGTGAGGGATCCACACATCTTCAGGTGCGTGGGATGTTCTAGGGGGATCTGGGGGTTCCTCTCCAATTTTTCCATCAGTTTTCTGGGGGTTTGTTCTGTTTGTTCTGTGTTTCCAGCTCTCCCCTGACTGCCGTGGGTGGGGGTCACTGGTGTGCCCAGTCCTGGGGTGAATGGGGGTTGGGGGGTAAATGGGTCAGGCTGCAGCCAGAGATGTCAAAATTACCAAATTTCTAATTTTTATCAGGTTTTGGTGAAGAGAGGTTCCCTGGGAAGCTGGAATTAAAGTTTCCTGGGAAGCTGAAATTAAAGTTTCCTGGGATGCTGGAATCTAGGTTTCCTGGGATGTTGGAATTAAGGTTTCCTGGGAAGCTGGAATTTAGGTTTCCTGGGAAGCTAGAATCAAGGTTTCCTGGGATGCTGGAATTAAGGTTTCCTGGGAAGCTAGAATCAAGGTTTCCTGGGATGCTGGAATTAAGGTTTCCTGGGAAGTTAGAATCAAGGTTTCCTGGGAAGCTGGAATTAAAATTTTCCTGGGAAATTGGAATTAAGGTTTCCTGGGATGTTGGAATTAAGGTTTCCTGGGAAGCTGGGATCTAGGTTTCCTGGGAAGTTGGAATTAAGGTTTCCTGGGAAGCTGGGATCTAGGTTTCCTGGGAAGCTGGAATTCCTCTGGGAAGCAGAGTTTAGGGCTGAATTTACCCCAAAAATGGCAATTCTGAAACGCTTCAGAGGCCGATCCCTGACATGGCACGAGGGCTCAGCTGTGCTCACCCTGTGTTTTAAGCAGGATTTTCAGGGAATCGCCCTGAAGACACCCCCAAAGCTCTTCAGGGGATTTTGCAGGGGGGATTTTGCGGGTTTGGGATCCCCCCTCACCCCTCTGCTGTGCTCCACGCCAGGCTGGTGGCCCGGGAGATGGCCCGAGTCCACGCCATCCACGCCAACGGGAGCCTCCCCAGGCCCATCCTGTGGCAGAAGCTGCACAAATACCTCAGCCTGGTGAAGACAGAGCTCAGCCCAAAGGTATCCAACGCCAGGTAAAGGCAGAGGGATCCCACAGAGCCAGCCTCTGCCTCGGGCACCCCCTGCCCACCCCCTCTGAGGTTCCCAGGTAAAGCCTCTGCGGGGATTTGGGGCTGGATTTGGGGCTGGATCCCTCTCAGAACGCCTGGAGCAGCTCCAGCCCCTTCCTGCTGCCAGTTTGGGGGGAATTTCAGCTTTTTTGGAGCTCTGGGATGTGTCTGTGCAGGATCCAGCTGGAGTCACAGCCTCTCACTGCTGGAACAATCATTTTCCTCCCGGATATTTAGAATAAACCCGAGCTCAAACCCTGCTGAGCTGACGATTAACTCTAAAAATTAAACCACTCAATTCCCACTTCCAGCCAGCCCATCCCGCTTTTTGGGGCGGCTGGTTTGGGCCGGCAGGTGAGAGTTGGGGTGAATGGGAAGGATTGGGGCAGCCCCAAGAGGAGCAGGAGGTGAACGAACCCCGGGCAGGGCAATCATTAACCCGCGGCAGGAGCCAGCCGCGCTTTTCTCAGCGCCCGCCGGGCCACGGGCAGACTTTACCCACCCTGCGCCTTCAGCACAGCCAATTAGGCAATCATTAACGAGCTTTTTTCTTGGAAGCCGCGCTCCTGAGGTTACCGCCGGGCTGCCAGAGTCCAAAACATCCCCGCGCCCCGGGGGCTCCGCCGGCTGCTCGGGGAGCGAGCGCTGGGTGGGTTTTTGGGGTGGGCGTGCGGGGTTTTGGGGACACGGGACGCGCTGAGGCTGAGGGGTGGTGGCTGCCTGGGTGCCAGAGGTGGTCCCCGCCCCAAAAGCAGCCTCGTTAGCCCCGCTTTGTGTCGTTAATGGGGTCGTTTGTAAGGCCGGAGAGGGAAACTGGGGAAATTCTGCTCCTGTGGCCCCAGGGAAGCGCTGGGAGTCAGGGAAGCGAAATTCTGCTTCTGAGCCCCAAGAGAAGTGCTGGAAACTGGGGAAATTCTGGAAGTTGGGGAAATTCTGCCCCTGAGCCCCCAGGGAAGTGCTGGAAGCTGGGGAAATTCTGGAAGTTGGAGAAATTCTGCCCCCGTGACCCCAGGAAACTGCTGGAAGTCAGGGAAGAGCAATTCTGCTCCCGTGGCCTCATAAAAGCACTGGAAGTTGGTGAAATTCTGGAATTTGGGGAAATTCTGCCCCTGAGCCCCCAGGGAAGCACTGAAAGCCAGGAAAGCACAATTCTGCTCTTGTGGCCCCAAGGAAGTGCTGGGAACTGGGGGAATTCTGGAATTTGGGATAATTCTGCCCCTGAGCTCCCAGGGAAGTGATGGAAATCAGGGAAGAGAAATTCTGCTCCTGAGCCCCAATGGAAGTGCTGGAAACTGGGGAAATTCTGCTCCTGTGGCCCCAGGGAAACGCTGGAAGTTGGTGAAATTCTGGAAGTCGGGGAAATTCTGCCCCTGAGACCCCAGGGAAGTGCTGGAAGCTGGGGAAAGCACTGGAATTTAGGGAAATTCTGCCTCGGAGGCCCCAGGGAAATGCTGGAAGTTTGGGAAGGGCAATTCTGCTCCTGTGGCCCCAGGGAAGCACTGGAAACTGGGGAAATTCTGGAATTCGGGGAAATTCTGCCCCTGAGCCCCAAGGGAAACACTAGAAACTGGGGAAATTCTGCTCCTGTGGCCCCAGGGAAGCACTGGAAGCTGGGGAAATTCTGGAATTCAGGGAAATTCTGGAATACAGAGAAATTCTGCCCCTGAGCCCCCAGGGAAACACTAGAAGCTGGGGAAATTCTGCTCCTGTGGCTCCAGGGAAAGCTCTGGAAATCAGGGAAGGGCAATTCTGCCCCTGAGCCCCCAGGGAAGCACTGGGAGCCCTGAAAACGCCACCCCTGAGCCCCAAGGGAAGCTCTGGAAATCAGGGAAGGGCAATTCTGCCCCTGAGCCCCCAGGGAAGCTCTGGAAGTCAGGAAAGAACAATTCTGCCCCTGAGCCCCCGGGGAAGCTCTGGGAGCCCTGGAAATGCCACCCCCGAGCCCCCAGGGAATCTCTGGAAGTCAGGGAAGGGCATTTCTGCCCCTGAGCCCCCAGGGAAGCTCTGGAGTCAGGGAAGAGCAATTCTGCCCCTGAGCCCCCAGGGAAGCACTGGGAGCCCTGGAAATGCCACCCCCGAGCCCCAGGGCCGCTCCCCGAGAGCAGCAGCGATGCCACCCTGTCCCTTTTGTCCCCTCGATGCCACCCTGTCCCTTTTGTCCCCTCGGCAGCCCCCCTCGGGACGTGCCCAGCCCCGAGGCGCTGGAGCAGGAGCTGGCCTGGATGGAGGAGACGCTGTCGCAGCTGGGGTCCCCCGTGGTGCTGTGCCACAACGACCTCCTGTGCAAGAACATCATCTACGACAGGACACGAGGTCGGTGAGCCGGGGGTGTCCCTCGGGGGGGTCACTGCCAGCGCCCAGGGACACAGAATCGAGGAATGGTTGATTATATGTCCCATACTGGGAAATGGGTGTCCCTGTTACTGGGAATTCCATGTCCCATACTGGGGAATGGGTGTCCCTGTTACTGAGAATTCCGTGTCTCTTACTGGGAATTCCCAGTCCTATTCTGGGAAATGGGGTGTTCCTATTACTGAAATTCCCAGCTCCATACTGGGAAATGGGTGTCCCTATTACTGGGGATTCCATGTCCCATACTGGGAAATGGGTGTCTCTGTTACTGGGAATTCCATGTCCTGTACTGGGAAATGGGTGTCCCTGTTACTGGGAATTCCCAGTCCCATACTGGGAAACGGGGTGTCCCTGTTACTGGGAATTCCATGTCTCATACTGGGAAATGGGTGTCCCTGTTACTGGGGATTCCATGTCTCATACTGGGAAATGGGTGTCCCTGTTACTGGGAATTCTGAGTCCCATACTGGGAAATGGGGTGTTCCTGTTACTGGGGATTCCATGTCTCATACTGGGAAATGGGGTGTCCCTGTGACTGGGGATTCCATGTCTCTTACTGGGAATTCTGAGTCCCATACTGGGAAATGGGGTGTTCCTATTACTAAAATTCCCAGCTCCATACTGGGAAATGGGTGTCTCTGTTACTGGGGGTGGAGAAGGATTTTTATCTACAACAGGACACGAGGTCTGTGAGCCCGGGGTGTCCCTTGGGGGGTGTCACTGTCAGCGGTCAGGGACACAGAATCAAGGAATTATAATTGTCATTATCAAGGAATTATAATTATCAATAATCAAGGAATTATAATTATCAATAAGCATGGAATTATAATATGCAGGTGCTTTTATTGAAGAGGTCAGGGGTACAGACCCAAATGTGACTCCACCATGGGTTTGGGATGGACACGTTTTTATACCCTTATAGTTATATAATTACATATTAATTATTAAACTTGTGTTGTTCTATTGTATACGTTGATTTCATCCAAGCATAGATTCTTCTAATTTCCATCAAAACCCCCAAACATCGTTTCTCATTACTCTTGTTACGGTTAAACAATAATTATATCCAATTACCAATCATCACATTTAACAATCACATCATTTATAATAATAATTTAATTTCTTATAGTTATTATTTATCATAAACATAATCATCATAAATATCATATAATATTTATCATTATTTACTATCATAGTCATTATCACTTGATTTATTATTCATTGAATGATTACACAGGTGCAGCCTAACATTTTCTCGGGGCCTACTGTAACATTTTCCCAGGGCCTACCCTGACGTTTTCCCAAGGCCTACCAGGCCCAACCTTTCTTTCCAACTCCCCTGACTATCCCACAATTTCAGAAACATTTTATCCCTGTGCTACCATCCCCTCTGCCCCCAGCCCTGACAGTTTTTGTCCCCAGCCCTGACAGTTTTTGTCCCGCAGAGCGCGTGCGCTTCATCGACTACGAGTACACGGGCTACAACTACCAGGCCTTCGACATCGGCAACCACTTCAACGAGTTCGCAGGTGGGGAGCAGCCGGGGACCCCCAAAGGCCCCCAGCCCCGGCCTGGGGTGTTCCTGTCACTGGGGTGGAGGAGGGCGTTGTCCCCAGTCCCATACTGGGAAATGGGGTGTCCCTCATACTGGGGATTCCCAGTGCCATACTGGGAAATGGGGTGCTCCTGTTACTGGGATGGAGGAGGGAGTTGTCCCCAGTCCCATACTGGGAAATGGGGTGTCCCTGTCACTGGGAATTCCCAGTGCCATACTGGGAAATAGGGTATTCCTGTTACTGGGAATTCCCAGTCCCATACTGGGAAATGGGGTGTCCCTCATACTGGGAATTCCCAGTCCCATACTGGGAAATGGGGTGTTCCTGTTACTGGGAATTCCCAGTCCCATACTGGGAAATAGGGTGTTCCTGTTACTGGGAATTCCCAGTCCCATACTGGGAAATGGGGTGTTCCTATTACTGGGATGGAGGAGGGAGTTATCCCCAGTCCCATACTGGGAAATGGGGTGTCCCTCATACTGGGAATTCCCAGTCCCATACTGGGAAATGGGGTGTCCCTGTCACTGGGAATTCCCAGTCCCATACTGGGAAATAGGGTGTCCCTGTCACTGGGAATTCCCAGTCCCATACTGGGAAATAGGGTGTTTCTGTTACTGGAAATTCCCAGTCCCATACTGGGAAATGGGGTGTTCCTATTACTGGGATGGAGGAGGGAGTTTTATTCCCAGTCTCATACTGGGAAATGGGGTGTCCCTATTACTGGGAATTCCCGGTCCCATACTGGGAAATGAGGTCTTCCTATTACTGGGAGGGAGTTTTATTCCCAGTCCCCTACTGGGAAATGGGGTGTCCCCATCTCTTGGGGTGCAGAAGGGAATTTTGTCTCTGGTGCTGGTGTGGGAAATGGGATTTCCTCATCCCTGGAATGGAAGAGGGAGTTGCATTCCCAGTCCCAGGGTGGAGAATGGGGCTGTCCTGGGGTCTCCTGATCCCTGGGGATGGAGGAGGGAGTTGAACCCCAAATCCCATGATGGGAAATGGGGTCTCCCCATTCCTGGGATGGAGGAGGGAGCCACACCCCAAACCCTACAGCAGGAAATGGGGCTGCCCATGCTCACAGCAGGGTCTCTGCTGCTCTTGGGCACCCCGATGTCCCCGAGGGCCAGCAGCTGATCCTGGCTTTGTGCCTGGCTGGGGTTGTGCTCTCCTTGCTTTACTGTGGAGACCCCAATCCCTCCCTGTCCCCCCCGTGTCCCCCCGTGTCCCCGTGTCCCCCCAGGTGTGAAGGAGGTGGATTATGGCCTCTACCCCAGCAAGGAGACGCAGCTGCAGTGGCTGCACTTCTACCTGCAGGCCTACAAGGAGCTCAGCCAGGGCCAGCCAGGTGACAGCCAGGTGTCCCAGGAGGAGCTGGAGACCCTCTATGTGCAAGTGAACAAGTTCTCCTTGGTGAGTGAGGAGGAGGAAGGAGCCGAAAGCAGCCCAGGCATGAGGGGGTTCTCTGCTCTTGGCCTTGCAGCTGAGCTGGCCAGCGCCAGGTGCCAGCCTGGGGGCTTGGGGACATCGGGGACAGGCTGTGCCATGCCCTGGCACTGCCTCAGGGACGCCGAGCCCCGGGCAAGGTCACGGGGGTGTGTTGGGGACAGCGTGTTGGGGACAGCTGTGCCCGACAGGGCGGCCTTGGGCAGCCCTTCAGAGGGGTCAGGCACGGCTGGAGTGAGGAAATCCTCTTTGCTGTCTGCCCGGGGCGGCCCCAGCCGATTTTCTGGAATTTTTGGGTGAAATATTCTCTGTTTTCCTGGCTGCAGCTGCCGGGAGGGCAGCACAGGGGTGGCACCCCGAGTCCAGCACCCTCCCTGCTGCCAGCCCTGGCTCCAGCCTCGGGAGGGCACAGAAATCCCGCTGTGGCTCCGTGTCATGTCCTTGTCCCGTGTCCTGTCCTTGTCACAGCCCAGGGCATTGGGGCACGGGGGTTTCTGTCCCCGTGGCAGTTCCCTGATCCTTGTTCTGCCCCTTGCAGGCGTCCCATTTCCTCTGGGCCTGCTGGGGCCTGATCCAGGACAAATATTCCACCATAGACTTTAATTTCTTACGGTGAGTCCACATCCACACGGGCTGCTCCAGGGAAATGGGAGGGGTGGGAGGAGCCCGGGGAGGATCCTGGGGAGGATCCCTGGGGAGGATCCCGGGAATCCCTGGAGAGGATCCTGGGGAAGATCCCAAGGATCCTGGGGAGGATCCTGGTGGTCCCTGGGGAGGATCCTGGGGAGGATTCCAAGGATCCTGGGGAGGATCCTGGTGGTCCCTGGAGAGGATCCTGGAGAGGATCCTGGGGAAGATCCCAAGGATCCTAGGGAAGATCCCAAGGATCCTGGGGAGGATCCTGGTGGTCCCTAAGGAGGATGCTTGGGAGGATCTTGGGGAGGATCCTGGCAGTCCCTGCAGAGGATCCTGGTGATCCCTGGGGAGGATCCCAGCTGTCTTTGGAGAGGATCCTGGGGAACATCCCAGGGAAGATCCCAGGGAAGATCCTGGCAGTCCCCAGGGAGGATCCCGGGGAGGATCCCAGCTGTCCCTGGGGAGGATCCTGGAAGTCCCTGGGGAGGATCCTTGGGAGGATCCTGGGGAGGATCCCAGTGGTCTCTGGGGAGGATCTCGGGGAGGATCCCAGGGAAGATCCCAAGGAAGATCCTGGCAGTCCCCGAGGAGGATCCCAGCAGTTCTTGGGGAGGATCCCGGGGAGGATCTCGGTTGTCCCTGGGAAGGATCCTGGGGAGGATCCCAGTAATCCCTGGGGAGGATCCGGGGGAGGATCCAGGGGAGGATCCCGGGGAGGATCCCGGCAGTCCCAGGGGACACGAGTGGCTCAGAGCCGTCCCTCCTCTCTCTCTCTTTACAGATATGCAAAGCTGAGGTTCAAACAGTACTTCAGGATGAAGCCGGTGGTCACAGCCCTGCAGGTCCCCAAGTAGGGGCCGCCCCGCGCTCTCCTGTCCTGGCCGTGCCCACCTTGCCCCTCGCCCAGCGGTGCCAAGGGGGACAGGAGGAGCCACCCCCGCTCCCAGGAGAGCCTGGCCACCCCCAAGAGTGGACCACGAGATGCTGGAGAGGACCAGGGCCCCGCGAGGCCCCAGGAAGCCCCACCACCGCCTTAATGCCCGGCGCCGGTGCCCGGCAGGTCCGTGCCCGCTGGCACTGCTGCTGCTGCCGGGCCTGGCACCACCCCCTCCCCTGCGCTGTCCCCGAGGGGGACACGGCGTCACCCCGGCCGCTCAGGCCCCCCAGAGCTGCCCCACTGTCCCCTCCTGCCACCCCCAAAGCAGCGCTGTCCCACGTCCCTGCTGGCCCCAGGCTTGTCCCTGAGGGGTGGCAGCAGTGGGCAAAGGGGCAGTGCCAGCCGTGAGCCCCTGGCGCCTGTGGGTGCTGCTGGTGGGCACGGGGTGCCCGCCCCCCTGCGCTGTGCCAGCCCCGGGGTGTCCCCACAGCTGCCCCCGCCTGTCCCCACTGTCCCCTTGGCTTGGTGGCTTCCCCCCCACCCCCAGGGGGTTCTGGGGACATCCAGGGGGGTCTGTCCTGCCTGTCCCCACCCCTGTCCTCCTCCCTTGGCCGTGTCCCCAGCCCCCTGCCCTGCTGAGCCCTGTCCAGCTCGTCTCAGCAATCAGGGCCCTGTGCCCCCCTGGGCCATGGGGACAAGGTGGCTGTCCCTTCTCCGGGCACAGGGATGTCCCCCAGAGCCTGTGCCCCCCTGGGCCATGGGGACAAGGTGTCTGTCCCTTCTCCGGGCACAGAGACCTCCTGTGCCCCCCCAGCCATGGGGACAAGGTGGCTGTCCCTTCTCTGGGCACAGGGACCTCCCCCAGAGCCCTGTGCCACCTCAGCTGTGGGGACAAGGTGGCTGTCCCTTCTCTGGGCACAGGGATGTCCCCCAGAGCCCTCTGCCCCCCCCCAGCTGTGGGGACAAGGTGGCTGTCCCTTCTCCGGGCACAGGGATGTCCCCCAGGCAGACCCAGGGCTGCTGGCACGTCCGTGTTTGTTTTGGTGGGAAATTAAAGCTGCTGGTAGCTGAATTTGGGGCTGTGGATCTGGGGCTGGAGCTGGCGCAGCCCCCCCGGGCTCTGGGGGTGCTCCTGTCCCTTCTGTACCCCGAGATGTCCTCAGCCAACCCTCACCCCCACTCTGGTGACGCCCAAGCCCCGCTCTCTGCTCCAAAAAGTCACTTTTATTGTGCCAAGGGCCAGGGGGAGGAACGATTGTAAACAGGGATGTGAAATATACAGGTTAAGTTACTCGTCGTCTTATTAACAAAATAAAGCTCTATCTATATTTACAATCTTTAAAAAACCAAACGAAACAACAAAAAAAGAAAAAGAAAAAGTAATGGAAGAGAGACAAGAAGAGCTGCAGCTGTGGGGAGGGGACACATCTGCTGCCAGTCCCTCTGCAGCACAGCCCTGGAGTGGGACCCCTCCCCAGGGACCCCCTTCCATCCCCAGGGACCCCTGTCCCTCACTGGGGCCCCCTGTCCTTCCCCGGGACCCCTGGCCCACCTCAGGGACCCCCGTCTGTCCCCATGGAGTTGGGAATAAATAAAGCACTGACAAAGGGCAGGGGAGCAGGGAGGGGCTGGCAGGGCAGGGCAGGGGCTGGCAGGATGTCCCCTGGGATGAGGGATGTCCCCTGGGATGAGGGATGTCCCCAGGGCAGTGTCCCCAGCACTGGGGTGCTGGTGATGCTGAGATTCAGATCTCCAGTCCGGCTTGGGGACAAGGGGACCGAGGGACAAGGGGACAGAGGGACACGGGGACAGAGGCTGGTGCACGCTTTGTGCAGCCTCGAGCCCAGGTGGCCACGGCTCCCGTGGTGTCCCCAGCGCTGTCGCTGTCCCCGCGGTGTCCCCAGCGCAGTGACAGTCCCTGCAGTGTCCCCAGCGCTGTCCCTGCCCCCGCGGTGTCCCCAGCGCAGTGACAGTCCCTGCAGTGTCCCCAGCGCTGTCCCTGCCCCCGCGGTGTCCCCAGCGCAGTGACAGTCCCTGCAGTGTCCCCAGAGCTGTCGCTGTCCCCGCGCTGTCCCAGGCTCGGGGCTGTTCCCGGCTGTGCCACAGGGAGGTGCCGGAGCCCCGCGCACAGAGGGACAGCGGGGACACGGCCGGGGAGAGAGCGGCTGGGCACGGGGGGACAGGGCACACACCTGGGCATGGCACACACCTGGGCACTGCAAAAACACACCTGGGCATGGCACACACACCTGGGCATGGCACACACACACCTGGGTATGGCACACACACACACCTGGGTATGGCACACACACACACCTGGGTATGGCACACACACACCTGGGTATGGCACACACCTGGGCATGGGACACACACACACACCTGGGCATGGGACACAAACACACCTGGGCATAGCACACACACACACAGGCACTGGCACACACACACCTGGACATGGCACACACTGCACACTCACCTGGGCACTGCCACCCACCTGGACAAGTCACACACACCCAGCCGCCCCTAACCCACCTGGCCACCCCCATGCCCAGGCACACCCCAGCCCCTGCCCCAGGCTCTGACCACCCCAAGCTCATTTTTCCTCACAATTCCTTCCCCTCAGCCGCTCCCTTCCCTCCCTCCCGCCCCGCAGGGCTCAGGTGCAGCCCGGGCTGCAGGGCCCTGTGCCCGGGCACAGGCGGGCACGTCCCCCCTGGCTGGGGGCTGGCAGGGCAGGAACAGCCCCCGCTTTATTCCCAAAGTGGGCCAGAGCTGCCGGCAGCACAAAGGGCCCCGAGGAGCCCTTGGCCGGGGCCGGGGCCAGGCTGGAGCTAAAATTGGCTCGGTGGGAATTCGCTGGCAGGCGCCAAAGAGCGAGCGGGAAGCGCGGAGGGGAGGTCACACCGGGATAGAGCAGGGACGAGTGTGTCCCTGTCCTGTGTCCCCAGTCTCTGTCCCCATCCTGTGTCCCCATCCCGTGCCCAGCAGCGCAGCGGGTGAGGCTCTCCAGGACCCGCAGGTGCCACAGGGCTGGAGATGCTCTGGAGGTTCCCCGCAGCCTCAGGTCCCCTCAGGGGTGACAACGCAGCAGCCACAGCATCACCAAATCTCCAGGCTCCACGTGCCACCAAAGCAAGGCCAAGCCAGTCCTTGCCACCCAAAATCCCAGGTGCCCACCCTCGTGGGACCCTTCTAGAGGTGGGCAGCACCGCTGTGGCAGAGTGCCATCCCACCAGGACACGCCGTGCCCTGCCGGAGGTGGCAGCCAGCCCTGCCACCCCCTCGGCTGTCCCCTGTCCCCCTCAGTCCGTCAGCACCACCAGCTCGCCGTCGCTCTTGTCCTCGCCCTCCGAGTCCTCGTCCTCGCTGTAGCGGTACATGTCCCCCTCGGGCACCGAGTGCCCGTCGTCGCCGGTGTCCCCGTCCTTGAGGCTGCGCGTGTTGACGATGACGGGCATGGTGGGGTCCACGCCGCGGGGCAGGTAATGCTCCAGGAGGGGCGGGGGCAGCTGCATGCCCACCGGCCGCGGGTACAGCACGTCCGAGGAGCTGGGGGGCACCTGGCTGCCCTGCGGCCTGGGGGGCACGGGGGTGGCACTCAGAGGGGCAGGCAGGGCTCAGGGGGCTGCCCTCGGCCACCCCGAGGGGGGAGTTATGTGCAGGGCAGGTGGGCATCAAACCCACGGGCACGAGGTGGACACGCACCTCATTGACATCAAGTGGGCACCAACCCCATGGGCACCAGGTGAGTCTCACCCATGTCACCAGGTGAGCCCCACCCCAGCACCACACCCCTGAGCCTGTGGGGTGGGGCACACAAGGTGTCCCGTACCAATCCCCCTTATCAACTCCCTCTTATCAATCCCCCTAACCAATCCCTCTTACCAATCTCCCTTCTCAATCCCCCTTATTAATTACCCTATCAAATAGCCCTGCCTGGCATCCTGGCACTGGTTCCTTATCAATCCCCCCTTTACCAATACCCCCATACCAATCCCCCTTATCAATTCCCCCTTTGCCAAACCCCCTTACCAATCCCCCCTTACCAATCCCCCTTTATCAATTCCCCCTTACCAATCCCCCTTTATCAATTCCCCCTTGCCAATCACCATTACCAATCCCCCCTTACCAATCCCCCCTTATCAATCCCCCTTTACCTATCCCTCATACCAATCCCCTTTACGAATCCTCCTTTATCAATCCCCCTTTACCAATCGCCATTACCAATCCCCCATTTATCAACCCCATTACCAGCTCCCTTACCAATCCCCCTTTATCAATTCCCTCTCATCATTTGCATGATTACTAATCCCCCCATTACCAATACCCCCTTACCAATCCCCCTTATCAATCCCCCTTTACCAATCCCCCCTTTATCAATCCCCCTTATCAATCCCTTTTCTCAATCCCCCGTTACCAATCCCCCTTATCCATCCCCCATTTATCAACCCCATTACCAGCTCCCTTATCAATCCCCTTATCAATTACCCTATCAAGTAGCCCTGCCTGGCGTCCTGGCGCCGGTTCCTCATCAGCGCCTTGTACTCTCCCACGCGCAGCCGCTTGCCCTCCACGATGCAGGTGCGCTTGGGCCGCGGTTTGTATTTGTAGTCCGGGTACTTCTCCAGGTGCTGCCGGCTCAGCCGCGCCTGCTCCTCGTAGTAGGGCTGCTTCTCCTGGTTGGACATGGACTTCCAGCGGGATCCTGCGTGGGGAAAGGGGGAGAGCGTCTCACAGCCTGCCTGAGCGAGGAGATCGGGGCGAACCCATCCCGAGGTTGGTTGGTGCTGTTGGTTGATTAATTAATGATGGTAATTAATGGTGCTGGTTGTGGGAATGGCACCTGGATTTAGGGTGGTGCTGGTGGGAGCCACGTGCTGCAGCTGGTTCTGCTGGAATATTGGGAACAGCTTCCCTGAACTTCCCTGGGCATTTCCAGGGATTCATTCCCCGTTCCCTGACCTTCCCTCCTGGATTCATCCTCTCATTCCCTGACCTTCCCTTCTGGGATTCATCCCCTCATTCCCTGACCTTCCCTCATGGATTCATCCCCTCATTCCCTGACCTTCCCTCATGGATTCATCCCCTCATTCCCTGACCTTCCTCAGGTCAGGGAGGTCCCTCTGTGGCAATTAAAGTGGACCCCCTATCTCCAGATCTTGTTCCCATTCCTCCTGGAGGATCCTGCTGGATCCTCCTGGAGAGTTGATCCTGCCCCAGGATCTCGTTCCCATCCTTCCATGGAGATGCAGAGGGGATCCCCCATCCCCAGATCTCATTCCCACCCCTCCAGGGGCTGCAGAGGGGCTCCTGCCCCAGGATCTTGGGGGGGATGCAGAGGGGATCCTGCTCCAGGAGCTCATTCCCATCTCTCCAGGGGATGCAGAGGGGATCCTCCATCCCCAGATCTCATTCCCATTCCTCCAGGGGCTGCCCCGGGATCCTGGGGGGGATGCAGAGGACATCCCCATGCCCGGATCTCATTCCCGTTCCTCCAGGGGCTGCAAAGGGGCTCCAGTCCCGGGATCTTGGGGGGGATGCAGAGGGGATCCTGCCCCAGGATCTTGTTCCCATCCCTCTATGGCTGATGCAGAAGGGATCCCCATTCCCAGATCTCATTCCCATCCCTCCAGGGGCTGCAGAGGGGCTCCTGCCCCCCATCTCACCCAGGATCTTGCTGATGCTGGAGTTGTGCATGTCTGGGAAGGCCTGCAGGATCTTCCTGCGCTCATCCTTGGCCCACACCATGAAGGCGTTCATGGGCCGCTTGATGTGGTTGTTGTTCCTGGACTCCGGGAAGTGCCGGGAGCCTGCGGGGACACGCGGGATCAGGGCAGGAGCCGGGGGACAGAGCCAGGCGGGGGTCACCACCGTGCCCTGGCCACCCTCACCGTCCATCTCGCAGCTCAGCAGAGCCTCGTCCAGCCGGTGGCTGGGGGTCTCCTCCATCCGCTCCTTCACCGGGGAGGAGTCAATCCCGACGGGCTCCTGTGGGACAGCGGGGTCAGGAGCCAGCCCCAGCTCGGGGACAGCTGCACTGGTGAGCTGGGGTGGCAGAGGGGCCGGTGACAGCACGGAGTGACGCTCACCTTGCGGTAGGGGCTGCTCAGGGACGCCTCCATGGCGGCGCCGTGGCCGTGCAGCAGCTGCCGCGCGTCGTGGATGGCTTTGGTGATGGCATCGCCCTCTCCCAGGAACCCTGGCAGGACACGGGCACCCGTCAGGGCCAGCGGCCACCCCAGGGACCCCCCAGAGTACCCGTCAGTGCCAGCAGCCACCCTACTGACCCCCAGAGTACCCATCAGTGCCAGCGGTCACTCTGCTGACCCCCCAGAGTACCCACCCTCATGGACACCTATCTGTGCCAGTGGTCACTCCACTGACCACTCACAGTACTGACCACTAAGGTCACCCATCAATGCCAGTGGTCACTCCACTGAGCCCCCAGAGTACCCCAACTTATGGGCACCCGTCAATGCCAGTGGTTACCCCACTGACTCCTCACACCACTGACCCCTAAAAGCACCCGTCAGTGCCAGCGGTCACTCTGCTGACCCCCCAGAGTACCCACCCCTAAGAGCACCCGTCAATGCCAGTGGTCACTCCACTGACCACTCAACCCACGCCCATGGCCACCCATCGGTGCCAGCGGCCACCCCGCTGACCACTGATGACCACTCACAGCACCCATGCCCATGGGCACCCATTGGTGCCAGTGGTCACCCCACTGACCCCTCACACCACTGACCCCTAAAAGCACTAATCAGTGCCAGCGGTCACTCCACTGACCACTCAACCCACCCCATGGGCACCCATCGGTGCCAGTGGCCACCCCGCTGACCCCCACACCACTGACCCCACCCTGACCACCCCAGCTGCGCCCCGGGCGGTGGCACAGCCCAGGGTGACAGCGATGTCCCTTGTGTCCCCACCCAGCGGGAGGTTGGAGGGGCTGCTCTGCAGCTCCCTGCCGGCGCCGTGGCTGGGTGGCAGCGCCTGGCAGCCGCTCATCTTCAGACTGGGCGAGCTGGAGGCGCTGGGCAGCTCGGGACCTTTGGGCTTGGCCGTCAGGTTCAGCGGCTGCGAGGTCTCCTGGGGGGGAGAGAGGGGTGGGGGGTGAGGAGCTGACCCCAAAGCCCCAGCCCAGGGTTTGGGGGGCTGTACCAGGGCTTGAAGGGCGTTTTTGGGGCTGTACCAGGGTTTGAAGGGGGTTTTGGGTTTGTACCAGGGGTTGAAGGGCATTTTTGGGGCCATACCAGGGTTTGAAGGGAGTTTTTGGGGCTGTACCAGGGTTTGAAGGGGGTTTTGGGTTTGTACCAGGGGTTGAAGGGCATTTTTGGGGCCATACCAGGGTTTGAAGGGAGTTTTTGGGGCTGTACCAGGGGTTTAAGGGGGTTTTTAGAGCTGTACCAGGGTTTGAAGGGGGTTTTGGGGGCCATAGCAGGGTTTTGGGACAGTACCAGGGTTTTCAGGGCTGTACCACGGTTTGGGGGGCTGTACCAGGGTTTGAAGGAGGTTTTTGGGGCTGTACCAGGATTTTTGGGGCTGTACTAGGGTTTTTGGGGCTGTACCAGGGTTTTTGGGGGCTGCATCAGGGTTTGAAGGGTTTCTTTGGGGCTGTACCAGGGTTTGGGGGGTTATACCAGGGTTTGGGGGGCTGTATCAGGGTTTGAAGGGGATTTTTGGGACTGTACCAGGGTTTTTTGGACCTGTGCCAGGGTTTTTGGACCTTTACCTGGGTTTTTGGAGGCTGTCCCAGGGTTTTGGGGGCTGTCCCAGGGTTTAGGGGGCTGTATCAGGGATTTTGGGGGCTGTATCAGGGTTTGAAGGGTTTTTTTGGGGCTGTGCCAGGGTTTTGGGGCTGTACTTGAGTTTTTGGGGTTTTTGGGGCCGTACCTGCATCGGGAGGTGGCCCGGGCCCGCGGGTCTCTTCAGCGTGGCAGGAGGGGGGCTGTGCAGGAGCTGCACCGGGTAATCCACTGCGGGAGCAGAGGGACAGCGCTTGGGGACAACAGGGACGCGGCTGGGGGACAAGGCCGCCCCGCAGGGCCGGGCCAGCCCCGACTCACCCGGTTTGCAGGGGATGGGCTGGATGGGCAGGGCCAGCTGGGACTCGGGGCTGACCGGCAGCGGCTGGTGGCCGGGGGTGAAGGCGGGGATCATCACGTAGGGCATGTTGACCTGCTGGAGGGGACAGGGACACCAGATCAACGCTGTGCCACCCCCGCTGGGGACAGCAGGACAGCGGTGACAGGGACAGAGGTGTCCCCTGCCTTTACCTGGATCTGCTGCTGGAGGAGGTTGATCTTGTGCTGCTGCTGGATGAGCTGCTGCTGCTGCTTGGCGATCTGCGGAGGGGACAGCGGCGTTGGTGGCATCAAGGACAGCGCTGGGCTGGCCTCCAGCCTGGCAGAACCCGGCCAGCGCCGCAGAAAAAGGGTGGCAGGGGGTCCCCAGGAAGGGCAGGAGGAGGGGCTGAGCTGCCCTGAGCCACCTCGAGGGACACAAGGGCTGTGTGTCACACCCCAGGCGTGACAGCGGTGTCACCCCTGCCCTTGGGAGAGGTGTTCAAGGAGCAGGTGAGCACAGGCAGGAGGCACCTGGGGTGGTTTGTTCATCCTGGGGGGCTCAACCCCCATCTCCATCCACCCGTGGTCCTCCCAGCTCCAAGGGATGGGATGGGAACACAAAATGGGACCCCAAAGCACACCCCAAAGGGATCCCGAGGGGTGACGGTCCCCACCTGCTCCTGCTGCTGCCGTGCCAGCTCCATCTGCTGCTGCTGCTTCTCGAAGAGCATGGTGGCCATGTTCTTCTGCTCCGAGTGCGCCGTCAGCAGCTGGTCCCGCAGCGTGGACAGCTGGTTGATCATCACCAGCAGCTGCAGCTCCTTCTCCGCCAGGCTCTCCTGGGTTCCTGGGGGAAAACACGATTAGGTGAGGGTCAGAGAAGTCCTAAAGCCACCAGAGCCACCATGGGGCGACCAGGGAATGTCAGATTTGGGAGGAATGGAAAGATCCCCACACTCTGAACCCCCCACCCTGCAGTCAGAGGCAGCAGAGATGCTCACCTCCAAAAAAAAACAATCAAAAAAACCAATTTTCTTCTGCATTCCTGGGGGGAAAACACCTGACCGGGTGAGGGTCAGGGGGTGGGGAGGGGGAGAGGGTCAAGCACAAAGTGGGATGGAGGTGGTTTTGTTTAAGGAGTGTAATTCCTATTTCCTCTGAGATTGAAGACTTTGGGGTGGGAAATGTGAGGCAGAGAAGTTCTAAAGCCACCAGAGCCACCATGGGGCAACCAGGGAATGTCAGATTTGGGAGGAATGGAAAGATCCCCACACTCTGAACCCCCCACCCTGCAGTCAGAGGTAGCAGAGATGCTCACCTCCAAAAAAAAACCAATTAAAAAAGTGACAAATCCCCACGAAATGTGGACATTTCCCCTCCTGCTTTGGTGCTCCCGGCTGGGAGGCAGGAGGGAGCTTGGTGGAGGTGGATCCCACCTTTCACTTCCTTGGATTCAGCCGTGTTCCTGCCCAGCAGCCGCTCCTTCCAGTCACTGGCCAGCAGCTTCTCGATGGTTGGCATCACTGGGGACAGGGACAGGGACAGGGGACAACCACATCAGCACATCCCGAGGCTCTGCAGCACGGCTCAGTCCATCCCACAGCTCTGGGGAAATCCCGAGGGGCAGGGAAGGGATCCCAAGAGGTCCCTTGGGAATGTTTCCCACCTTCCTTCAGGTTCCTGTTGAAGTCCAGCTTCTCCTGGCCGCTCCCGGCCGGCTCGAAGGCGGAGCGCCGGGGCTCGGGGACATCCCCGGCGGATTCCTGCGGGACACAGATGTCACTGCCACCGCCAGGGACACCCCCAGCAGGGGACATCCCAGTCCGGTGGGATGCTGGGAGCTGGAGCACGCTCTGCCAGGCACATTCCCTGAATCCCACCCAGAGAGCAGTATGGAAATGCTGGAATTCTCTCCCATGGTCCCCTGAGCTCCTCTCCCCTCTGAGGGCAGAGCAGGGAGAGGAGAACCCCAGGACAATGGGAAAGGGAGGCTGAAGGGATGGGGAACACCTGGAGGGGGTCGTTGGGGGTTCCACACGGAAGGTGAAGCCCTCAAAGCCCAGAGATGACCCCAGAAAAGCCCCAGGTTTTCCATGGGCAAAACTGAGCTCTTGTTCCCAGTTTTCCAGGATTTTGGGGCTTAAACCTCAGAGAAACCAGCCCTTCACACCCTGGGAGCTCTTGTTCCTGGTTCTCCAGTTTTTCGAGGCTCAATCCTCAGGGAAACCAACCCTTCACTCCCTGGGAGCTCTTGCTCCTGTTATTCCAGGTTTTTTGAACTCAGTCCTTGGGGAAACCAACCCTTCACACCTTGGGAGCTCTTGTTCCCACTTTTCCAGGTTTTTGGGGCTCAATCCTTGGGGAAACCAACCCTTCACACCCTGTGAGCTCTTGTTCCCACTTTTCCAGGTTTTTGGGCTCAAAAGAGCAGCCAAAAAAACCTTGGGAGAGCCTCAGGTTTCAGTTTTAATTCCTTGGCGTGAGGAAAAACCACGCGGGGGAGCAGCCACCGCCTCGTCCATGGGATGGAGGGTCTGGAGCAGGGCTGGGCAGCACCACCTCTGTCACACCCACCTGTGGCAGGGCCTGGGGGTCGGTGCCATCCCTGGGAGGTGGCCCCGGGGGGTCGTGGGGCCGGGGCTCGGCGCTGGAGGCAGCCCCCGGGGGGGTCTCGGGGCCGCCCTCCTTCTTCTCCTCGGTCTTGACGACGCAGTTCACCATGGTGCCCGCTCCATCCAGCTCCGGGGGTGGAGAGACGGGGCTCCTCATGGACATCCTGGGGACAGCAGGGACGTCACCACGGCCACCGGGCACCCCTGGGCGTGGGCAGCCCTCTCCCAGCCCGGTGCCACCCTGGTGTGCCCCACGGTGCAAGGACAGCGTCCCTGGGGTTTGCCAGGGGGAAAGCTGAGCTCTTGTTCCTGGTTCTCCAGGATTTTGGGGCTCAGTCCTCAGAGAAACCAGCCCTTCACACCCTGGGAGTTCTTGTTCTTGGTTCTCCAGGATTTTGGGGCTCAATCCTCAGAGAAACCAGCCCTTCACACCCTGGGAGTTTTTGTTCTTGGTTCTCTAGGTTTTTGGGGCTCAATCCTCAGGGAAATCAACCCTTCACACGCTGGGAACTCTTGTTCCCACTTTTCCAGGTTTTTGGGGCTCAAACCTCAGAGAAACCAACCCTTCACACTCTGGGAGCTCTTGTTCCCGGTTCTCCAGGATTTTGGAGCTCAATCCTCAAGGAAACCAGCCCTTCACACCCTGGGAGCTCTTTTTTCTGCTTTTCCATGTTTTTGGAACTCAATCCTTAGGGAAACCAACCCTTCACACCTTGGGAGCTCTTGTTCCTGTTTTTCCATGTTTTTGGAGCTCCGTCCTTGGGGAAACCAACCCTTCACACCTCAGGATGAAGGAATGAATTCCTAAAGACAACCCAGAGATCCCAGAGATTGGGATTGAGGGACAGCTTGAGGGGCCTTCATGCCACGTCCAGCAAGCCCAGGCTCAGGGTGACAGGGCCCAGCAGCCCAGGGTCCCTCGCAGCTCCAGGAGCCGTGCCTAGAAAGCCATCGGGGCAGCCACGGGTTCCCGATCCAACGGGAAGGGGAAATCCTGGCTCTGCCCAGCAATGGCTGGGACGGCACCGGAACGGCTCCTCCAGGAACCCCCGGCACGGGAGGGACCTGGGAGTGGGAATGGGACTGGCCACCAGGATGGCTCCTCCAGGAATCCCTGGAATGGAATGGAATGGAATGGAATGGAATGGAATGGAATGGAATGGAATGGAATGGAATGGAATGGAATGGAATGGAATGGGACTGGCCACGAGGATGGCTCCTCCAGGAATCCCTGGAATGGAATGGAATGGAATGGAATGGAATGGAATGGAATGGAATGGAATGGAATGGAATGGGACTGGCCACCAGGATGGTTCCTCCAGGAATCCCTGGAATGGAATGGGACTGGAACTGGGACTGGCCACCAGAATGGTTCTTCCAGAAATTCCTGGCACAGGAGGGACCTGGGACTGGGACTGGCCACCAAAATGGCTCCTCTGGAAGTCCCAGTCATGGGATGGATCTAGGACCAGGAGTGGCCACCAGAAGAGCTCCTCTGGGAGCCCTGGCCCAGCACTGCCAAGGCCCTGCCAGGACAAGGGGCTGGCCCCGGGAATGGCTCTCCGTGATCCCACAAACCCCTGTGGGTGCCAATCCCAGTCCCAGTGGGGATGGGCACTGCAGGAGTGACCATGAGTTTTATAGGGAATGGGTTATAACACCCCATGGGGACCCCAAGCACTGGCGTTCCATGGGGTTTGTCCCCAAAAAATGTGTCCCCACCCCTCGTTCCGGGTGCCAGGGCTGCCAAGAGCCAGCGCCAGGATCGGTGGTGCCCACGGGGATTTGCCTTTGGTGGCCACCAAGCCTCACACCACACAGCAAGAACAGGAACAAGCATTGTCCTCGCCTTTCAGCGGGAATAATGGGAAAAGGAGGAAGGGATTTACCCTGGAATCGGGATCTGCGTTGTGGGACTGCCCTGAGATGGGGACAGCGCCTGCCACCCCAAACCCAGCACCCTCTCACCTCCCAGACCCCCCTCAGGAGCCCCTAAAGCCAGTTTGGGGGTGCAAAGCGGGGTGGGGAGGGCTGAGCTGGGCCGCCCGGCTTGGGGGCAGCAATTACATAACAAACAAAGCCCGGCTCAAGCTGCGAATTAATCAAACGGCTGAAAATAAAACCTTCCTCTCAGGAACTTCAAACAAAAGAAATGAAAACAACAAGGCCGGCTGGGTAATGAAAAGCCAGGGCTGTGAATAGGGGACAAAAGGAAGTGGAACAATGGGGTGTTGGACAAAAGCAATAAAGTAAAGGGAAGTGTGACAGCTCCACAATAGGGCACTGTGCTCGCCAGCCTTTCTGATCTTAGCGGGCCTTTTTTTAATCTCGGTTCCCTCGCCCTCCGCCGAACAAACCCGCCGGGTTTCCTCCCGGCCCCGCATCGCCCGGGGGCTGCCGCATCCTGCGGCGCCCCTTCCTGCCCCGGCTCACCTTGGCCGGGGCCACCCGGCCCCCCAAAATCCACTGCCGGGAAGGACCGGACCCGGCGGGAAGCTGTGCCCGCTCCAGCAAGGATTGGCCTTGTGGGGATGTTATAGGTGGGGAAACTGAGGCAGGAATGCACAGCACAGCACCTCAGGTGTGCGTGAAATGCCATTTTCCCGGCTTTTTTGGCGTTTTTTCCATGCAAAAATGCAAATTTTTGTAGGTTTGGGATGCTGCAAGAGCAGCACCGCAGCACGGAGCGATGGCTTTGGTTTGAGGCAGAGACAAAATCCCATCGCAGCCCTCCCGCAGGTCCCGTTCCCATTGTGCTTCACCTCCCGGTGCCACTGGAAGTTCACTCTCAAAATGGGGCCAGGCTTTAATAGGGCCGTGTTTGAAAGAGGCCTCCGTGAGGGTTTGTTATCCACCCTGCCGAGCAAACAGAAAAAAAGGGGAAAAGGGGAAAACTGCGCTGTTATCTCATTCCGGGCGGGTCTCAGGTGTGGGCTCCGGGGCTGCCTGGGGCACACAATGGGCACGGAACAATCGCCCTGGCACGGCGCTGAAAGGATCTTCTCGGTTTTTAATGTTCCCCGTTAAATCCAGGGTGGGGAGGAAGGGAGGGAATGGGGTCGGGATGGAAAGTGCCAGCCTGGAGGATGGAAACAGATCCCGAATCCTCATGGGATGCTTCCTTCCCTCACAGCTCTTGGGGGGCTCATCCCACAAGCAGCAAAGCCCTGAAATTCCAATTTTGAAGCCATATTTCACCTTTCCTCCCAATCCCAGCCCGGCAGCTCCGAGATTTTGGATGTGGGATGGTGGCAGCTCGTGTTTCCCGGTTCGTACCCGCGAACGGCACGTCCTGCAATTCTCCCGGTGGCCGTGCCACCCTTCCTGCCCGCCAGCCAGGCCTGATCCTATCGGCCCCGCTGTGTGGAGCAGAACTGCTCCAGGGGCTGGGAAAAGGGGATGAGGTGCCAGGAAACCCCCACCCTGCCCGGCACCGGTTTGGGGATCCGAGAGGTGCCAAAATCCCACCAGTGCAGGAGTTGGGGATCCAGGAGATGCCAAAATCCCACCAGTGCAGGAGTTTGGGATCCAGGAGATGCCAAAATCCCACCAGTGCAGGAGTTGGGGATCCAGATGTTGAGATCCTGGCACTGCAGGAGTTTGGGATCCAGGAGGTGCCAAAACCCCACAGCTTGGGATCGAGGAGATTCCAGGAGATGTTGAGATCCTGGCACTGTAGGAGTTCAGGATCCAAGAATTGTTGCAATCCCGGCACTGCAGGAGTTTGGGATCGAGGAATGCCAAAATCCTGGCACTGCAGGAGCTTGGGATCCAGATGTTGAGATCCCAGCACTGCAGGATTTTGGGATCCAGGAGATGCCAAAATCCTAGCACTGCAGGAATTTAGGATCCAGATGTTGGGACCCTGGCACTATAGGAGTTTGGGATCCAGATGTTGCGATCCTGGCACTACAGGAGTTTGGAGATCCAAGAGGCAATGGGATTCCAACAGAACAGGAATTTGGGGATCCAAGAGATGCTGAGATCCCAGCACTGCAGGAATTTGGGATCCAAGAGACACCAAGACCCTGGCACTGCAGGAGTTTGGGATCCAGATGTTGAGACCCTGGCACTGCAAGAATTTGGGATCCAGGTGTTGAAACCCTGGCCTTGCAGGAGTTTGGGATCCAGGTGTTGAGACCCTGGCCCTGCAGGAATTTGGGATCCAGGAGATGCCAAAATCTCGGCACCGCAGGACCTCGGGGATCCAAGAGCCACCACGATCCCTCACCCCGTGTCACATCACTCCTGCCTCAGGGCTCAGCCTGCCCCTCAGTTTGGGGACAATCCCACCCCAGGGACAGCCAAGAGACCCTTGGCGAGCTGGCTGGGGGAGCTGCTGCCCGGATTTTCGGGATCACCCTGCCCTCTCCTGCCCATCAGGTTGTCCCAGCTGCTGGAGTTCTTCTCTCCTCCCTCCCAAAGCTCTCCATCCACGTCTCTTCCCCTCAGGAACCCAACGTGGCTCCCAATCATCCCAAAAAAACCTCACCCCACCACCAGAGCCCAGGAAACCGGGCAAAACAGGGGAAAATCCAAGGAGGAAACACCAGAGGAGCAACGCCGGCACGAGCAGCAGCCGCGACACCCCTGGGAGAGGGCAGAGGAAAAAATAAAGACACACACGGAGATTTTCCTCTTCCAGGCAGGACCTGAGGAATCCCGGCCGGCCACCGGGACAGACAATAGCCCATCTCCTGCCAGACGAGCGGGGCCGCTTTCCTGCCAGACTTGGAATGTCCTTTCGGGGCCGCTTCCAAGCGTTTCCGCCCCGGGTGTCTTCCAAGAGAAAAGAATGGATGTTTGCTCCACCGTGCCCGGCAGGGATGGCCGGGGTGGCCCATGGCCCTGCCTGGGGGAAGTTCATGGGGCTGCTGGGTTTTCCCTGGGGATCCAGAGCATCCCCGGGATTTGGGGTCATTCCCTGGGAACGGCAGGTGGCCGTGGGGGAGGTGGGATGTGCCGTCCGTCCATGGGGGTGGGAGGAATGTGGGTGAGGAAATGCAAGACCCCGGGGTTTGATGGTGTGGAAAAATTGTTTTTGAACCCCAAAAGGCAACTGGATGAGAATTTTCAGCCCCAGAAACGCCACCACCACCATGTCAGATCCACGGAGTTTGCTGGGTCTATAAAATTCTTTTTTAACCCCAAAAGGCAACGGGATGAGCGTTTTCAGCCCCAGAAATGCCACCACCACCATGTCAGAGCCACAGGGTTTGATGGTTCTGAAAAGTCATTTTTTAACCCCAAAAGGCAACGGGATGAGGGTTTTTAGACTCACAAATGCCACCACCACCGCATGAGAGGCACTGGATTTTCTGGTTGTGAAAAAATTATTTTTTGACCCCAAAAGGCAACGGGATGAGCATTTTCAGCCCCAGAAATGGCACCACCACCACGTGCGAGCCACAGCTCCACGTGTCACTGCTCAGAGCCCGTGTCCCCTGCCCGGGCTGTGTCCCCACCCCGCTGCCTCACAAAGCAGCAGCGGAAAGCTCCAAATTTGGGCTCAGCCCCATCCTCGGCCGCCTCCGCTTTTTCTTCCATCTCGACCTCACTTGAGCTCAGCAGCAGAAAAACCCAAAGCTCCCCTGCGCAGAGAGCTCGGGGCGCCGGAAAAGCTGCAAAATCCGCTGTGAGATGGAAGATTTTTGGTGTCCACCAGAGATTTGGGGAGGGGGCTGCTCCCAGGGGCAGCAGGAGCAGGATGGGAATTGCCTGGTTTGTCCTTCCCAGTGGTACTTTATGGAAAATCCCATCCCAAAGACACCGCCAGACCCCAAATGCCCCTTTCCATCCTGGCACGGCCTTTGGGGTGAGCAGGAGCTGGGATTTCTCTCTGTCCCTCCAAACCAGGTGGGTGTTTGTCCATCCTCCACCCACCCTCAGCTCCCTGAAGGAGATTTCTCCTTCCCCAAAGGACAACCGGCCTCTGGAAACATCCGGAAATGTCCCACGAGGTCAGAGCACGGCGGTGACGCGCCGGTGACAGCACCAGCATCACGGAAACTGCCGGCACAGGAAGGAGTCGGGGTCACCCCTCTGCTCGTGCCACCCCATCCCTCCAGGTGCCCTCTGCAGGGACCATCCTGGTGTCCCCGGGGAGGGATGTCCCCTCCTCACGCCTGGAATTCTCAGCACGGCCACGTCATGGGGTTTTTTGGGGGTGCAGAGCATCAATTTTCCATCTTTTAAGATAGAAAGGAGCAATCTGGGTTGCCAGGTTGAATCCTCAAGAAATTACAAACATTTTTGTCAATTCTATCCCAAAAAAACCCAGCCTGCCCCTTCTGGAGGCCTCCAGGCCTTACCCAGGGTTATTAATGAGGTGCACATCGCCCTGATGAATTCCTGCAGAGTTCTGGGGGCAAATCCAATCAATCCCCCCCTCCAAAACTTGAGGAAAGAGGGAAAATAACAGGGATTCATCCCTAAATTCTCTCAAATGCAAGGCAGGGAGGAAAAGGGGAATTCCTGGGCCAAGGGGAAGAGGAGGATCTGGGATGCTCCATGGTCTCCATCGGGTGTTTCCCATGCCCTAGAAATCCCAGGATCCTGCTGTCCCAGGAGATGGGATGAGGGCTAAACTGCAGCTCCTGCTTCTCCCATGGGATTGTCCCTCTGGGCCAAAGCCACCCCATCCCTTGGGGCTTGTCCTCCCTGTGTCCAGCAGGACTGGGGGGCAGGAATGGGGAAACAGAGCCCCCAACAAAGCCTGAGAAGGATGAGTCAACCCCCACACATCCCCTGTGGGCACTGGGATCAGGATCTGTGTCCCACACACCCCTGGGATCAGGATCCATGCCCCACACATCACAGGGATCAGGATCTGTGCCCCACACATTCCCTGTGCCCCATACATCACTGGGATCAGGATCCATGCCCCACACACCACTGGGATCAGGATCCATGCCCCACACACCACTGGGATCGGGATCCATGTCCCACACATCACCAGGATCAGGATCCATGCCCCACACACCACTGGGATCCATTAGATCCATGCCCCACACACCACTGGGATCAGGATTTCCTGTGCCCCACACATCCCTGGGATCAGGATCCATGCCCCACACACCCCTGGGATCAGGATCCATGCCCCACACACCACTGGGATCAGGATCCATGCCCCACACACCACTGGGATCAGGATCTGTGTCCCACACACCACTGGGATCAGGATCCCTGCCCCACACATCCCTGGGATCAGGATCCATGCCCCACACACCACTGGGATCAGGATCCATGCCCCACACATCCCTGGGATCAGGATCCATGCCCCACACACCACTGGGATCAGGATCTGTGCCCCACACACCACTGGGATCAGGATCCATGCCCCACACATCACTGGGATCAGGATTTCCTGTGCCCCACTCATCACTGGGATCAGGATCCATGCCTCACACACCACTGGGATCAGGATCCCTGCCCCACACACCACTGGGATCAGGATCCATGCCCCACACACCACTGGGATCCATTAGATCCATGCCCCACACACCACTGGGATCAGGATCCATGCCCACACCCCCTGTGGCCACCAGGATCCGCAGGATCCATCCCGGAGCTCTGGGACATCCCAGGGTCCCTTTGGATGGGGAATTTCCATCTCCCCCTTCTTTCCCACTACTCCAAGGGGGTTGATCCTTTAGGATCCCAAAAGCAGCTGGGACCTTCCTTCCCAACCCCAAATCCAGGGATTCTGCCTCCCGCGAGCCTGTGCGACAAAACCCAGCCAGGAGGTCCATAATTATCCAAATTAAACCCCATCCCTGGAACATAATTACCCAAACAAAACCCAACCCCTGGACCATAATTGTCCAAATAAAACCCAATCCCTGGAACATAATTAGCCAAATAAATCCCAATCCCTGGAAGCAGCCGGATCCTTCCCTGGCCCAGGGCCACCCCTTCACAGCCACGACCCAAACACATTTTTCCTTTTGCTGTGGGGAGGGTTGGAAATAGGAGGGGAAGGGGAAAAAAAAAAAAAAAGTCTGAACCTCAGGTGGAACTTCCTGGCCGCGGGATTTATGAGGCGGGAATGATCTCATCAGGGAAGCGGAGGAAACTCCGCTGGAATTATTTCCAACCCCAATCCCGGGAACAATCCCAGGACGAGCCACGTGACGCCCCGGGAGCAGCGCTGGTCATTCCCGTTTCCTGGCTCCAGAGGGGACTTTGGGGGTGGTTCTGCTGCTCCAGGAGGTAAATCCCGGAGGAAAAGGCTCCTCGCAGCACCTCCGGCTCTGCAGGGTCCATGTCCAAGGAATTTTATGGGGTTTTAGGGGAAGGGGATGCTCAGGAGAGGGAAATTAAGGGCAGGGAGAGTCTGAGAGCACTAAGGTTCCTTCCCAGAAAATCACAGGTCTAAACGTCGAGGAAAAAGCAAAACCTTTTTTTTTTTAATCCCCCTTTTCCTCTGCCCTTCCCACTCCCCTGCATTAAAACCCTAAAAAACCCCAAAACGTTCCCTCTTTAATAGAGGCAATCCTGGCACTCTGAAAAATGGGGATTTACCCTTTTTTCCCTTTGTTTTCTGCCTCAAAAATAAACTTTAAAAGGTATTTTGAACCCAAACCCCCCTGGCCTGCGGGTGCTGAGCCTTTATCCCAAACCCAGCGGGGCAGGATCAGCCCCATGACCCCACAGAGGGGTTCTGGGGCCACCCCCAGATCTTTGGGACCCAACAGAAATCCCTGGAGCAGCTCCCAAACCCCCTCCAGGCCATCCCCTCGCTCGCCAGCGGAGCCACCCGTGATGGAATGAAATTCCGAAAGCGCCGAAACGCAGAGAAATAAAGAAAATCCCAGGACGAGGATGGGGACGACTCACCCAGAGGTTGGCACGGCGAGCCTGGCACGGCGAGCCTGGCACGGCACGGCTCCCTCCCTGCCCTGCCTGGCCCCAGAGCGGGCTTTATCGGGGTGGCCGATCTCGGTGGCGTTTTTGTGTCACTTCTGTCACTCAGCGTTTCCAGGCACGGCCGGGGGTGGGGGGCTCGGCTGAGGCGCTGAGCGCAAACGAGATTTTAATCAAGGCTTTGAAGCAGCCTTGGCTCGAAAGCTGACTTTAAGGCAGAATTTGAAGAAGGTTTTAAAAGCGGAATTTAAAGGAGAATTTAAAGCAGATTTTCCTATCGCCTGAGGGAGGGAGGGCCAAGATTTCTGATTCTTTTTCCTGGCCCTATTGGGAAAAAAAAAAAATCCCAAAGCAGGGCTCACCCTCTTGCCCACAGCTCCTCGTGGGAGGGAAGCTCTTCCCAAATCCTTTTTCCATGGGAAACCCATGGGTGGAGTTGGGGATGAGCAGAACTTGGTGCTGGTTTGGGCCCATCCCACTCCATAATCCCCCATCCCTGAGATTTTATGGGATTTGAAACCTCCAATAATTCCATATTTTTCCAGGTTTTTGGGGGTTCATCCCATGCCAAAACCCATATCCATAACCCCCCATCCTAGAGCTTTTATGGGATTTTAAACTTTCCAATAATTCCATATTTTTCCAGAAGTTTGGAGTCTCCATTCCATGTCAAACCCCCATATCCGTAACTCCCAACTCTTGAGCTTTTATGGGATTTTAAACCTTCCAATATTCCGTATTTTTCCAGGTTTTTGGTGTATCCATCCTACGTCAACAACCCCCCATCCCAGAGCTTTTATGGGATTTTACACCTCCCAATAATTCCATGCTTTTCCAGGTTTTTGGGGTCTCCATCCCATAACAAACCCCACATCCATAACCCCCCACTCTCGACCTTTTATGGCATTTCCCACCTCCCACTTTTTCCAGCTTTTCCCATTTGTGGCCACCAATCCCACCTGGAGTTTCCCAGGATTGCTGGGCACACCCAGGAGCACCCAAGGGTGCTCAGAACCAGATTTGGGGTCTCTCACTCTCAGCACCCAAGCCCCCAGTCGCACCCCAAAATCTTCTGGGGCCGCGTTTCCGCCCCGCAGCCGCAGCCGGCAGCGCCCCGGAAACCTTTGGGGTCCCTGTGCTCGGCACCCTGAGCTGCACAAACACGTCCTCACCTCCAGATTGTGCCCAGAAGGGGACACGGAGGGACAAAAGGGGACACGGAGTCACTTCCCAAATGTGGGGCACAGGGAGTTCCAGATGTTGGGGTTGCTTCACGTTCCAGCAATGGGATTTTTTTCTGGTGTTTTGGGAGCTGCCCCAAAGCCATCAGGGCCTTCGTGAACCTCACTCTGAGGGAAAAGGTGCCACTGGCTGCTCCTCACCTGCCCCAAAGTCATCTCCTGTCCCCAAATCATCTGCCCCAAAGTCATCTCCTGCCCCAATATCATCTTCTACCCCAAAATCATCTCCTGTCCCCAAAATCATCTTCTGCCCCAAAATAATTTCCTGTCTCCAAATCATTTCCTTCCCCAAAATTGTCTCCTGTTCCCAAAATTATCTCCTGTCCCCAAATTTTCTGCCCCAAAATCATCTCCTGTCCCCAAATAATCTCCTGCCCCAAAATCATCTCCTGCCCCAAAATCATTTCCTGTCCCCAAAATTATCTTCTGTCCCCCAACCACCCCCTGCCCCAAATCCCTCCCAGGTTCAGCCCTGACTCCGTTCCCGCGGGGCTCACGGGGAGCAGGGATGGACGGGGTTGGATGAACCCCCCTGGGCAGGACGTTTGGGCTCTTTGGGTGCTCTCTGCCCTGCTTTGGGGGTTTGGGGTGCGGGTTTGGGTTCTGAGCTCATCCCCCGCCTCGGGTGACGCCGAGCATCCGGCGGCGCTTCCGCGGCCTCGCCAGGAGCTGCAGCAGGGCCTGGCAGCCTTGCTGACACTGTTTTGTCATTTTTGGGGCACTAATTCAGCTCACAGAGACACCCCCTGGTTCTGGGGTTTGGGGTTTGGGACGCCCCACTTTGCATCCCGCTGCAGGATCCAACGGGATTTGGGAGCAGCGACTTCCAGATTGCCACGATCCCAAAGGGATGGGTTTGGGGTTTGGGGCTCACCCCTCCTCTCCCTGCTGGGTTTGGGGGAATTAAAAACCCGTAAATTCAGCTCTGGGATGGGCTCCTCGCCTCGGGGGGAGCAGAGGGATTTGGGAATTAGGTTTTGGGGATTTAGGGGTTTGGGAACGAGGGTTTTGGGGTGGTGTTCACAGCACAACAAAAACCCAGCATGGACCAGAAGTTTTGGGAATGAGTGGCTTGGGAATGAGAGTTTTGAGAATGAGGTTTTGGGGAATGAGGTTTTTGGGGTGTTTTTCACCACACAACAAAATCCCAGCATGGACAAGAAGCCGCCAGCCCTCCCCATTTGGGACGGGGTGTCAAACTGGGGCTCCCCATGTCCCACACAAGGGGCTCGAGGTGCTGGTGGCACCTCTGTCACCCCCCGCCCTGTCCCCACGTCTCCTGGGCTCCCTGAGCACCGGGAATTGGCAGCTCTGGCCTCCAGGTGCCCATGCCAGCCTGGTCCCAAGAAACTGGGGTGTTTTGCTCCCCTCTGGGAAAACAAACGGATTTTGGGAGGATTTTGGGGCTGTGCTTGCAGCCCGAGCAGTCCCAGGCTCCTGTGTCTCTTCCCTGAGCTGTGCCAGCTCTGCCCAGCCCCCAGGATGAGTTTTTTTGGGAAAACACACAAACCCCACATCCAAAAATGGTTTTTCCCCAGCCAGATTCCCAGCACGGACCCACAAACCAGAGGAAACCCATCAGGAAGGAGCCGGAATGGGATCCCAGAGAGCCCAAATCCCTACAAGAACCCCTAAAAGCAGCAAATCCTGCCCTGCCCTGCCCAGCCTGCAGCTGGGCTCTCCAGGGGACCTCCCTGCTCCTAAAATCCACATGGAAAGCCAGCGGGAAAGGGCTCCCTGCGGGAACTCGCTGCAGCAGCCACGAGGGGTCCGTGCCACCCGTGCCACCCCCGCCCGTCCCCGCCGCGGCTCCGGGCACGCTCCCGAGCCAGCCCCTGCCCCGGGGGACCCCGCTTTCCGCTGGGCGTGAGAGCAGAACAATAGGGCCGAGCCCTCCATTGTTCCAGACAAAAGATAAGGCCGGCTCTGGCATTCCCCAGCGCCCGCCCTGCTCGGGAGCTGCTGTTCCCGGCCCTGCCATTCCCAGCCCTGCCATTCCCAGCTCTGCCTTTCCCCATTTTTGCCATTCCTAATTCTGCCATTCCCATCTCTGCCATTCCCAGGCTCTGCCATTCTCAGCTCTGGCATTCCCAACTCTGCTGTTCCAAATTTTCTGCCATTCCCAGCTCTGCCATTACCAGGATCTGCCATTCCCAGCTCTGCCATTCCCAGCTCTGCCATTCCCAGCTCTGCCATTCCCAGCCCTGCCATTCACGGCTTTGCGATTCCCCATTTCTACCATTCCCAGGCACTGCCATTACCAGGATCTGCCGTTCCCGGCTTTGCCATTCCTGGTTCTGCCATTCCCCATTTCTGCCATTCCCAGGCTGTGCCATTCCTATTTCTGCCATTTCTGGTTCTGCCATCCCCATCTCTGCCATCCCCATCTCTGCCATCCCCATCTCTGCCATCCCCATCTCTGCCATTCCCAGCTCTGCCATCCCCGGGGTCAGGGCAGAGGATTTTCCAAGCCATCCCACAGCAGGTGACCCCGTGGGGCTGATGGACTCTGAAATATTTGAAACTTTGCCTCTCCACAATTTAAAGCTCTTTTCCCAGGTCTGAAATGTCCGAAATTTTGCTTTTCTGTGGTTCCCTGAGCTGCAGGAGCCCGGGCAGTGCCCAGCCGGGGCAGGGCAGCTCCAGGGGCCGGGGCAGATCCCACCCCGCAGGGGCTCCCTGCAAGGCGCGGGGTGGGCTGGGAACACGGAGATGTTTCCCAGCAGAACTGTCAGAAACCGCGCTGATTTATTTCCCTTCTGCGCGTTCCCGCGGGGCTGGAGCGGCTGGGATCGCTGAGGCCCGGAGAGCCCCGGCCCGGAGAGCCCTCCCTGCGGCACGGACAGACCAGAACCAGAACCGGAACCAGAACCAGAACCGGAGCCAAAACTGAACACAAACCAGAACCAGAACCCAAACCCAAAACTGAACCAGAACCAAACCCAAACCAGAACTAGAACCAGAACCCGAACCCGAACCCAAACCCAAAACTGAACCTGAACCCGAACCAGAACCAGACCTGAACCCGAACAAGAACCAGAATCCAAACCCAAAACTGAACTAGAACCAGAACCCAAAACTGAACCAGAACTGGAACCAAACCCGAACCAGAACCAGAACCCAAACCCGAACCAGACCCAAACCCTAACCAGAACCAAACCTGAAACCAAACTAGAACCCGAGCCCAAACTCAAACCTGAACCTGAACTCAAACCCAAACCCAAACCTGAACCCGAACCCAAACTCAAACCCGAACCTGAATCAAACCCAAACCCAAACCTGAACCCAAACTCGAACCCAAACCAGAACCAGCACCCGAACTCAAAATGGAACCCAAACCTGAACCCAAACCAGAACCTGAACCCCAAATCTGAACCTGAACCCAAACCCGAACCCAAACAAAACCCGAGCCCCAAAATGCTGCGGGAAGGAGCGCGCAGAGCCCAAACAGCCCGGCCCCGGCTCTCAGCGTGACCGCGGAGCTGCCGGGACCCCCGGCCCGGCTCAGCCCGGCCCAGCTCAGCCTGGTCCGGCTCAGCCCAGCCCGGCTCAGCCCGGCCCGGCTCGGCCCGGCCCGGTTCAGCCCGGGGGCTGCCCGGCTCTGCGGGCTCAGCCCGGCCCGGGGGCTGCCCGGCTCTGCGGGCTCTGCCTCCCACCGGGCGCGGCGGCTCCGGCAGCCCCGAGCCCCGCGGCTCGGCCGGGCTCAGCCGGGGCTGCTCAGCTCCTGCCGAGCCCCGCAGATCCTCCTGAGCTCCCCAGAGCTCCTTCACTGTCATCCCTGAGCCCCCAGATCCTCCCGAGCCCCCCAGATCCTCCTGAGCCCCCCAAGATTCTCCTGAGCCCCCAGAGCTCCTTCATTGGCATCCCTGAGCCCCCAGATCCTCCTGAGCCCCCCAAGATTCTCCTGGGCACCCCCTAAGCACCTCCTGAACCCCAGAGCTCCTCCTGAGCCCCCCACAGCTCCTTCATAACCATCCCTGAGACCCTCAGATCCTCCTGAGCCCCCCAAACTTCCCCTGAGCCTCCCAAACTCCTCTCTCCATCACCTGAACCCTCTCAGATCCTTCATCAGCTCTGAACCCCCAACTCCCCAACTGACCCCGAGTCCATCTGCCCCATCAGCCCTGAGACCCCCCCAGCCCCTCCTGAGGCCCCCAGCCCCTCAATAATCACCCCAAACCCCCCCAGCCCCTCCTGAGCCCCCCAGCCCCTCAATAATCTCCCCAAACCCCCCCAGCCCCTCCTGAGCCCCCCAACTCCTCCATCCTCACCCCTGACCCCCCCAGCCCCTCCTGAGCCCCCCAGACCCTCAATAATCTCCCCAAATCCCCCCCAGCCCCTCCTGAGCCCCCCAACTCCTCCATCCTCACCCCTGACCCCCCCAGCTCCCACCCCCCCCCGCCCCTCTCAGACCCCACAGCCACTCTCAGCCCCCCAAAACCAGCAGCCCCTCTCTTTCCCCAGGGGTTCAGGCCGTGGCGGTGCCGCCTTTAGGGGCTCCACGATCCCAAAATCTCTTTTCCAGCCTTGGGAAGGCCGGGATGGGAGCAGCGGGGACTCCTCAGCCCGGCCCGCAGCGCTGCTCCCCCGGAGCAGAGAACAAAAGAGGGCAGCGGCTCCTCCGGGGCCCCGCGGGCTCGGGCCAGGCGCTGCCCCGCCATGAGGGGATTGTTTTGCTCCGAAAACAAAAAAAAATAAATGGAATTTTGAAGGAAAATGAGCGGCGGGAGTTTCCCCAGCACGGCCGGGAACTGGCGGGGCGGGACAGCAGGAGCCAGGGGCTGTGAAAGCGGCCCCGGGGGGTGTTCAAGGTGGTCCCTGGGTGGTCAGAGCCTTTTGGGAAGTTCTTTGGGATTGCGGCCACCCCACGTGCAGGCACAGAGCCCTGGTGCCAGCTGGGAGTGTTTGCAGTGGGATGAACTGGAGTGAGCAGGATGTGGATCTGAGGTGACAGCACCCCTGAGCCCCCAAATCCACGGGCACAGCTCCGAGGGACCCCCGAGGTGATGCCAGAGCTGTGGCCACCCCAGCGCGCCTGGAAGTTTGTTTGGGTTTGTTGTTTGTGGGTTGGGATCTGGAGCTGAGGGCTGGGACAGCAGCGGCTCCCAGAGCATCCCAAAGATTCCTCCTCACATCCCAAAGATCCCCTCCTCACATCCCAGAGATTCCCTTCACCTTCATCCCAAAAATTCCCTCCTCACATCGCAGAGATTCCCCCCTCACATCCCAGATTCCCCCCTCACATCCCAGAGATTCCCTTCACCTTCATCCCAAAAATTCCCCCCTCACATCCCCAGTGCATCCCAGAGATTCCCTTCACTTCCATCCCAGGGATTTCCTCCACCTGCATCTCCAGGATTCCCTTTCCCTGCATCCCAAAGTAATTCCTGTCACATGTACCCCACAGATTCCCTCTGCACATCCTATCTGCACCCCAAAGACTCCCTCCATACAGCCAAGTGCATCCCAAAGATTCCCTTCCCCTGCATCCCAAAGATTCCTTTCCCCTGTACCCCAAAGATTTCCATCACCTCCATCCTAAAAATTCCTGTCATCTGCACCCCAAAGATTCCCTTCCCCTGTATCCCAAATATTCCTGTCACCTCCATCCCAGAGATTCCCTTCCCCTGCATCCCAAAGATTTCCTCCATCTGTATCCCAAAAATTCCCTTCATCTGAATCCCAAAGATTCCCATCACCTGTACACAAAAGGAATTTTTCCCTGTATCCCAAAGATTCCCATCACCTCCATCCCAGAGATTTCCTTCCCCTGCATCCCAAAGATCCTGTCACCTCTATCCCAAAGATTCCCTCCATCTGCATCCCAAAGATTCCCATCACCTGTACCCCAAAACATTCCTGTCACCTGTACCCCAAAGATTCCCTGACCCTCCATCCCACAGGGATTCACTCTCCCACCCCCCATCCCCAGCAGGAAAATCCCAACCCCTGTGTCCCAAATCCCAGGAATTCCGAGCAGGGATGGACTCCCCACCATTTTTTGGGGGGTTTGGACCCCCCAAAACCACCCCAGAGCCACCTTCACCCCACGGCTGCTCTGCCCTGGAGAGCCCCGCTGCCAGCGGAGCACAAGGGACCCCAAAAACCCCAAAACTAAAACTAATCCCACTGAAAAAGTGGCTTTAAAATGCTCCCTTCCCAGGGATCTCAGCAAACCCCAAAATATAAAACTAATCCCACTGAAAAAGCAGCTTTACTGTGCTCCCCTCTTTGGGGACCCCAGAAACCCCAAATTAAAAATAATCCTGCTGAAAATTTGGTTTTAACCTGCTCCCCTTCCCAGAGACCCCAGAAAACCCCAAAAATAAAAATAACCCTGCTGAAAATTTGCTTTTAACCTGCTTCCCTTCCCAGGGGTGCCAGCAAACCCCAAAATTAAAAATAATCCTGCTGAAAATTTGATTTTAATGTGCTCCCCTTCACAGAGACCCCAGAAAACTCCAGAATTAAAAATAATCCTGCTGAAATTTTGGTTTTAACCTGCTCCCCTTCCCAGGGGTGCCAGCAAACCCCAAAATTAAAACCGATGGCGGTGCCAGAGCAGCTTTGCCGGGGACACAAACCCTTCCTCCGCAGCCATAAATGAAATTGAAACCCCGGAGCACATAAAAAACAACTTTAGAGCTGCTCCAGCTCCCCCAGCCCGGCCCGGCAGGGCACGGATCCCCCGGAGCAATAATGGACATTTCGGCAGCGAGACAAAAAGCCCAGAAATTCCCCTCAGGACATCTCCCAGCCTGGGATAAACTTCGGGACAGATTTAGGGACAGGGGAGGGTTTGGGTGGAGGTAAAAAAAGCAACGGGGGAGCTGGGCTGTTCCAAGAGAGGAAAAAGGGATTAAAAATAAATAAATAAATTAAAAAGAATTAAAGAAAAAAAAATTATTACAAATTTGGGATTTAAAAAAAATGGGATAAAATAAATAAATAAATAAATTGGGATTTCTGCTGGAAGGGAGAGGTGGAGGTTCCTGGTGGCATGGGAGGGAGAGGATGGTGATGATGATGATGATGATGATGAGGGTGAAAATGTGTCAGGGAAAACTGTCCGGAGCCTGGCCGCGGTTGTCAAAGGCCGGCTGCTATTTTTAACAGCACAAAAGCTTCTGAAAATCGCCGTTTTGAAAAGAAAAGAGGGGGGGGGGAAAGAGAGAAAGGAAAAAAAAAATAAAAAAGGAGAAAAAAGTGTCAGTGTCACCGGAATGGATCCTCCGAATGAAACCGACCCGGGAGAGGAAATTGCAGGAATTACAGCCCGGAGTTCTCGGCTCCACAGGGGAGGGAGGGATGTTATCGGGAGAAATCCCATTCACCGAGCCCATTCTCCTTTTCTCACTGCCCAAATCCATCGCTCCCGCTTTTTGGGGGAGTTTTCGGAGCCCCAGGTGCTCCGTGAGGCTCCAGCGCGTTTTCCGCCCAGCGCCATCCCTCCCTGGCAGCGCCCGCTGCAAACCGCTCCTCGCAGGTGGAAACCGCCGAAAAATTCTGCTTTTTCTCCTTTTTCGCCTCAAAACCTCCCCTCCAGGAGCGCGCGGCTCCCGCCTTTCCCTTCCCCGCTCAACTTCGCCGAGATGAGATTCCCCCGCTCTCGAGGGGTGAAAAAACCCCAAATTCCCCCAAATTCCCCCAAATTCCCCCCAATTCTGCAGGACCATCCCCGGTGCGGGGTCTCCCCCAGACCCCCGCCCGGCGCGGTGGCCGCGGGGCTGTCGCCGTGGCGGTGACACGGTTTGTGGCGGCCAAGGGACAGAGCTGAGCGCTGTCCCCGCTCCCCGAGCCTCTGTCGCGACAGTGTCGCGGTGCTGGCGCCTGTCGCCACCCGCGGGTGTCACCGGCCGGGTTTCCCTCCCTCCCTGCGGGGGTGGCCGGAGCCATCGCGTCCCCTGGCCCCGCCGGGACCCCCGGGGGATGCTCCCAAGTGTCGCTTGTCCCGCGGGGACAGCCATGAAGGAGGCGACACGCGGCGGCGACAGCGGCCGCGTCCCCCCAGCCCCGGGACACGCGCGGTCTGTCCGTGCCGCCACGGCGCGTCCGTCTGTCCCTGCGCAGCGTGGGGACAGCGCCAGAGCGCGCCGGGGGGCTGTCCGCATGTCCCCCTGTCCTCCTGTCCGCGTGTCCCCCTGTCCGCGTGTCCCCCTGTCCCCGTGTCCCCCGTCCCCAAATCCCCCAGCCAGGACCGCGCTCTGTGCCCGCACACGGGGACGCGCAGACCCCCGGGCCGGGATTAACCCCTCTGCTGCCGGGTTAACCCCTCTGCTGCCGGGCTCCCCGGCGCTGCAGGGTTGGGGGGGCTCGCAGCCGAGTTCGCAGCCCCGAACTTCGCGGGGCTGAGCGGGGCCGGGCCCCGCGCCCCTTCCCCGCTTTTCCCTTCTCCTCCTCAAGCCCGGGGGCTCCGGGGGGCTTCTCCCGCTCGGTTCCCTCAACCGCGACCCCCGGGGGTGCTCCGCGACCCCGCAGGGTGCTCGGCACGCCGGGGCTGTGTCGGTGCCCCCCGGGCTGTGTCTGTGACCCCCGGGGCTGTGTCGGTGCCCCCCGGGGCTGTGTCTGTGCCCCCCGGGCTGTGTCTGTGATCCCCGGGGCTGTGTCGGTGCCCCCCGGGCTGTGTCGGTGCCCCACGGGCTGTGTCTGTGCCCCCCGGGGCTGTGTCTGTGCCCCCCGGGCTGTGTCTGTGACCCCCGGGGCTGTGTCGGTGCCCCCCGGGGCTGTGTCGGTGCCCCCCGGGCTGTGTCGGTGCCCCCCGGGCTGTGCCGCTGCCCCCCAGCCGCACTCACAGCTCCGCCGCGCTGAGCCCCGGTGCTGCCGGTGCCGCCGGTGTCGGTGCCGGTCCCGCCCCGGTGCCGGTGCCGCTTCTGCCGCCGGTTCCGCCTCTGCGGGCTCCGCCACCGCCTCAGGTCCGCTCCATGTCCCCCGCGCTCCGCTGGGAGCTGCCCCGGCGCCGGGCGGAGAGAGGGAGGAGGAGGAGGAGGAGGAGGAGGAGGAGGAGGAGGAGGAGGGAAGGAGGAGGGGAGGAGGAGGAGGAGGGACACCGGGGCAGCCAGCCAGCGGCCGGCTCGGGGCGGCCCCGTGCCCCGTCCCCTCCCCTCGCGACCCCCGAGTGGCAGCGCCGGGGCTGCCCCGCTCCGCCCGGAGCCCCCGGAGGGACCGAGCCCCCCCAAAGGCTGGGCCGCCACTCGGAGGGGTCTGGGGGCACCCCTGAGACCCCCCCGGGGCCGAGCGGGCCCCCCTCGCTGCCGTGCCTGGATTTTGGAGCGCCCACCCCACATTCCCGGGGTGGGGGTCCCCAAAACCACAACGCGCCAGTGGCAGAGCCCAAAATCCTCCTTCCAACTTGGGGACCAGCCCGAGCTTCACCGCTTGTTCATCCCCCACCTCCCCTTTTCCATCCAAATCCATTCCAGCATCCCAGAAATTCCCGCGGAGCCCCCCGGGCGGGGCCGTGAGACCCTCCCTGACCGCACCGGGGAGGGGGCACCCCGGACACCCCACCTGGGCACCGGGGGGATCCCGGCGGCCCTGGCACCGCTCTGCCCTGGGTGCCAGCCCGGCCCCATTGTGAGGCTCAGCCCGAGTGGAACGGTCCCATTGTGGCCGCGCTTCGGGAATTCCTCCCATCCCCTGCTGGCTCCGGGCCAGCGTGGAAACTTCCCGATGCCCCAAATCAATCAGGGCCCGGCCCTAGGAACGCCTCAGAGGTGAGCTCGCCTCCCTCGGGGCCTCTCGGAGCTCCCAGACTCTCAGCTTTGGGATTTTCAAAGGGTTTTGGGGATTACAACCCCACAAAACATCCCCAGGCTCCTCCAGGTGCCTGGTGGGAATCCCAAAAGGATTTCCCCTTTTCCAATCCCAAAAGGATTTCCCCTATTCCAATCCCAAAAGGGTTTCCCCTTTTCCAGTCCCTAAAAGATTTCCCTTTTCCAATTCATAAAGGTTTCCCCTTTTCCAATCCCTAAAGTTTCCCTTATTTTCAGTCCCAAAAGAATTTCCCTTTTCCAATCCCTAAAATTTCCCCTTTTCCAATCCCAAAAGGATTTCCCCTTTCCTATCCCTAAAAGATTCCCCTTTTCCAATCCCTAAAAGGTTTCCCCTTCTCCAATCCCAAAAGAAATTTCCTTCTCCAATCCCTAAAGGATTTCCCCTTTCCCAATATTAAAAGGATTTCCCCTTCTCCAATCCCTAAAGTGTTTCCCCTTTTCCAATCCCTAAAGTTTCCCCTTTTCATCCCTAAAAGGTTTCTCCTTTCCAATCCCTAAAGGATTTCCCCTTTCCAATCCCTAAAGGATTTCCCTTTTCCAGTCTCTAAAGTGTTTTCCCTTTTCTAATCCCAGAAGGATTTCCCCTACTCCAATCCCAAGAGGATTTCCCCTTTCCAATGCCAGAAGCTTTTCCCCTTCTCCAATCCCAAAAAGGGATTTGATTTATTTCATAATTAAATCATAATTTTAAGGAAACCCGTGGAATCATTCTTTTAAAAGGATGAAGTGCTGCTAAACCCTTTTTTATTTTTGCACCCACCCCTTTGTGTGCCTTGGCAAGGCTGGCACGGAGCAGGGGGAACAACCGGCAGCCCCCCAGCTGGACAGACAGACAGACGGACACCATTCCCACACCTTTGGGGATGGAAGCCCAGGAGCTCAGTTGGATTTAGGAGGTTTTTCCCACCTGGGGCCCCTCAGGATCTCCCCCACCCCAAACCCAGCGCGCCTCACCCCTCGAGCAGCTCTGGGAATTCCATCGCCCGCCTTCCCCAGGGAATGAATTCCCCCAGGAGCAGCCGGGCAGGGACGGGGCTGCCTCGGGTGTTGACGAGGAGCTTTTTTATTTTTTTTTTTCCTGCCGTGAAACCTTTAAAATGTTGTGTCAACACGGAAGGGCTGTTTATGTTCCAGCAGCCGGGAAAGTTCCCATTGACTCCGGCCTCTTTCCTCCCCCACTCCGTTATTTTCTTCCCTGGGAATTTCTTTTTTTTTCTTTTTTTCTTTTTTTCATCCTAGGGCAGGATGGAGCTGCTGGGGTTTGGGGTTTGCTGAGCTGAGCTGGGGGTTTGGGGGTTTGGGCACCCACACCCCACTCCCAGCCCTCTCCCTGTCCCCATCCCATGCAAAGAGCACAGCAGAGACCTGGGATCATTTCCCATCCCCTCCCCGAGGATTTCACGGGAAATCAGGGAATTGAGCTGCACCCCCAGCCCCCAAACCCTAACGGGCTCAGTGGGACATTCCCATTAAACCCCGTGGGACATTCCCATTAAACCCCGTGGGACATTCCCACATTCCCAATCCCACATTCCCATTCCCATATTCCCATATCCCCATATCCCCAACCCCATATTCCCATTCCCACATTCCCATTCCCAGATTCCCATTCCCAGATTCCCATTCCCAGATTCCCATTCCCATATTCCCATTTCCACATTCCCATTCCCAGATTCCCATTCCCACATTCCCATTCCCACATTCCATTCCCAGATTCCCATTCCCACATTCCCATTCCCATATTCCCATTCCCACATTCCCATTCCCAGATTCCCATTCCCACATTCCATTCCCATACTCCCATTCCCAATCCCAGATCCCCAATCCCAGATCCCCAATCCCACATTCCCATATCCCCATTCCCATATCCCCATATCCCCAATCCCACATCCCCAATCCCATATTCCCAATCCCACATTCCCATTCCCACATTCCCAATCCCACATCCCCAATCCCACATTCCCATCCCCACATTCCCATTCCCACATCCCCAATCCCACATTCCCATTCCCACATTCCCATTCCCACATCTCCAATCCCACATCCCCAATCCCACATTCCCACATTCCCACTCCCACATTCCCACTCCCACATCCCCAATCCCACATCCCCAATCCCACATTCCCATTCCCACATTCCCACTCCCACATTCCCACTCCCACATCCCCAATCCCACATCCCCAATCCCACATTCCCATTCCCACATCCCCACTCCCACATCCCCAATCCCACATCCCCAATCCCACATTTCCGATCCCACATCCCCATTCCCACCCGGACACTCATCCCGGGGAGGACGGGACGGGTCCCCCCAGCCCCGGGAGCCCCTCCCCGGCCGGGGGCACGGCTGGCCCCGGTGCCACCCCCGGCACGGGCAGCCCCGGCTGTCCCCAGAGCCACCAGCCCTCGGTGCCACCCCTGACCCGGCAGGGAGGGGCTGTGGGGGACAGTCCCCAAAGGGCTGGCAGGGGGCGGGGGGCGCTGTCCCCAGGCTGGAGGGGACACAATTCCCGGAGGGGCCGGGGACCGCGCGGCGGAGCCAAAAAAAGGGAGCGGAGCCAGAAAAGGGAGCGGGAGCTTTGTGGGGGTCGCCATGGCAACGGCCGGCCCGCCTGGACTTTCACTTTCCTTTCCTTCCTCGCCCGCCCCGGTGGCCCCGGGGACCCCCGGTGCCACCAGAGCTGCGGACCCTGCCCCCCGCACCCCCCGTGTGCCCGCTGGGCACCCCCGGGACCTGCTGGGCACCCCCAGGACAGCACAGCCCGGGACAGCAGAGCCCGGCCCGGGACAGCCCAGCCCAGCCCGGGACAGCAGAGCCCGGCCCGGGACAGGCACAGCCCGGCCCGGGACAGCAGAGCCCGGCCCGGGACAGGCACAGCCCGGCCTGGGACAGGCAGAGCCCGGGACAGCACAGCCCAGCCCGGGACCGGCGGGGTTGGGGCAGGGAAGGGCTCCAGACAATGGCCCGGCCCCCGGAACCGGCCCGGGACAAAACCGGGACAGCAAAGCCGGGACAGAAAAGATGGGACAGCAAACCTAGCCCGAGGGGCAAAACTGAGACAGAAAACCCGGGACAGCAAAGCCGGGACAGCAAAGCCGGGACAGCAAAGCCAAACCTGCCTGGGGCAAAGCCGGGACAGCAAACCCGGCCCGGATTCCTGCACGGAACCGGGGCCTTTGTTTAGGAACGGGCACGGCCGAGCTCCTCACCGGCCTGGGAACGGCACCACGGCACCCCACAGGGTCCCTCTGTCCGTCCCCGTGTCCCTCTGTCCGTCCCCGTGTCCCACCTGTGGAAATTCCAGGCTGAAGCACTGAAGGCGCTGCCAGTGCCCAGAGCTCGCTGCCACCCACCCCCAGGTGCCAGCAGCTGGCGAGGTGGCACTGCCCACCTCCAGCACCCAAATCCCCCTTCCAGCACCCCAAATCCCCCTTCAAACACCCCAAATCCACCTTCAAACACCCCAAATCCACCTTCCAGCACCCCAATTCCGGTCGGACTCCAGGCTCCCCCCACCCCTGCCCACCCTGGGTGTCCCCCCCGTGTGGCACCGCTTGTGCCAGCCCTCCTGGGGACAATCGGGGATCCCCAGGGCTCCTCTGGGGCTCAACTCCCGACCTGCTTCTCACCCGGGTGTTCGGATTGTCCCCCCTGTCCCTGTCCCTGTCCCTGTCGCTGTCCCCGCACGAGGGGCCAGCCCAGCCGCTCACCGCGGCAATGCCACCGCGGGCAGGGTGGCACTGCCAGCCTGGCACTGTCCCCACCGCGTCCCAGCCGTGCCCAGGGGCGGCAGCGGGGCACGGAGGGGGTGACACTGAGCTGGGAGGGACACGGGGACAGCGGGAGGGACAGAGGGACAGCGGGAGGGACACGGGGACAGCGGGAGGGACACGGCCACAGCGGGGACAGCCGGACCACCCAGCGGGCCCGGGGGCAGCGGGGCCGAGCTGCGCCCCGACCTCCCCCGGGGCCCGAGCCTTCAAAGGCGACCCCGAGGCTGTCGCAGGGCTGTCACCCTCGGCCAGCGCGGCCCCGGCGGGGACCCGGTGCCACCCAGCCCCACAGAGGGGCTTCTCTTGTCCCCCCGCCTTTGTTTTCCATTTTGTGCTTTTGTTCCCCCCTCTTTGGGGCTTTGTTCCAGCTCGTCCTTTGTTCCGACGCCTTTGGTTTCTCTTCCCTTTGATGCTTTGTCACTCCCTTCATCTTGGTGCTTTTCTTTCCCCGGGATTTTTTTTTTAGGTTTTTTAGTTTGTTTTTTTCTTGTTGGTCCCTTTTTTTTTTAAAGCCGGCTCTTTGGTTTTTTGGGGATTTTATTGGGGTTTTTTTGTTGTTTTTTTTCTGTCCTGGCTCTTGGCATTTTTCTCCTTTCTCCTGCCTCGTCCACTCTCGGGTCACATGGACGCGGCCGGGATTGTCTCCAAATCCCCATTTGTCTTGTTTTGGTGCCTGCATTTCCCTGCCTTTTTGTCCTTTTTTCTTAAGAGGCTCTCAGCGATTCCTTCTCCCGGCCGCGGGGAGAGCGGAGGGGGGCTCGGGGATTAATTAATTAGCGAGTGTAATCTCGAGCTGCGGGATGTGCGGAGCGTCATTACGGCTGTCATTAGGGCGCCGGGGTTAGCGAGGATTTAAACACCAGCTAATTGCAGCCAAGAGCTCCCGACCCCGCCAAAAATCCCAGCGCGAAGAGCCGGGCTTGGATTTTGGGGAGAAATTCCCGACAGGGGAGGACAAGAAACAGGACGGGGAGAAAAACCCAAAAATGGTCACTCGAGGGGTGCTCGGTGTCACTTTGGGGACTCCCTGGCACTGCAGAGGCGATGCCAGGGGAGGACGAAAAGGGTTAAATGCCCCGGGAGCGGCGATTTTCCCCCGTTCCCATCACCCGGGAACCCTTTGGATGCGGGAACCCGCGGGGACGAGCCCGGCCCGGGTGCCACCGAGGGGACGGGGACTTCAATGTCGCAACTGTCGCCGGGGCTCGGGGCACGCCGCAAGATCTGATAGCGGGGTTCGGGAGCCGCTTTCCGCTCTGATTTGAGCGCCCCGAATCCCCCCCGGCAGCGGGCAGCGAGGGCACGGTGGCACCGCCGAGGCTGGCATCGCCCCGCAGCGGGCTCGGGGTCTTTTTTCAGGCACCCCAAACCCCCCCGGGCCGCAGTTTCGAGCAGCTGGCGCCGCTCCCCAGCTGCCGAGGGGAGGAAACAGCGAAAATAGCAACAGGATGCGCCCCCAGATAAGGTGATCGATATCAGAAAGCGCCGCCGCTCTCGGGGCACAGCCGAGCCCAGCTGCTCGAGCAGCAGATCGGGCCCCGATAGGGGCGGCCCCGGCTTCTGGCACCCCGATTTTTCCTGTCCCCGCGGGTTTTCGGTGACGTCCTCGGGGTTTTGGAGGGGTTGGGGAGGGAGGAGGGGGCGGATTTTGGAAGGGGAGAGGGCAGGAGGGTGCCAGGAGCTGCAGGTTTTGTGGGATGTCCTAAAGGAGGGATTGGGGTGGATCAGGGGTGATGCTAACCCACCCCAAAAATGCTGGGGGTTAACAGTGATTCCCGGGGTGAGCCAGGCACTGGGGGACAGCTGGGAAAGTTCCAGAAGGGGATTTTTTGGGATGACACCTCCGTGACCCCACAGATCAGCGTGGGCACAGCCGGAGCTCCCCGTGGGTGAGGAATTCCAGGGAATGGGCACAGCAGGAGGGCACAGGGCAGCCCCAAACAGCTCCTGCCAGCCCCAATCCCACTGGAAAAACGGGAGCTGTGGCTTCAGGAGTGCCAAAACCTGAGCAGGACATCCCTGGGGATATCCCTGGGGACATCCCTGGGGACATCCCTGGGGACATCCTGGCCCCTCCTGCTCCGGCACGGGCCAGCCGTGCCCTGCACATTGTCCCCCCCAAGCCGTGCCACCGCCAGTGTCACCGGGCCCGGGTGAGTCCTGCGCGGCCGAGGGGTGCCAGGGAGCCGTGCCAGCCGTGCCAGCGCCCGCAGGGGTTAAAAACCAGAGCGCTGCCGACAAAAGGAGCCGCCAAACCCATCCTGCAGGTCTGCCCGCTCCCTTCAAATGCAAACTGCGAGCCCGGGATGCCCATCCCAAAACTCTAGATTGTCCATCCTAAAATTCCAGATTGTCCATCCTAAAACTCTGGGTTTTCCATCCTAAACCTCCAGACTGTCCATCCAAAACTCCAGATTGTTCAGCCTAAAACTCCAGATTGTCCATCCTAAAACCTGCGGTTGTCCATCCCAAAACCCCGGATGGTCCATCCTGAAATTCCAGATTGTCCATCCTGAAACCCCGGGTTTTCCATCCTAAAACTCCAGATTGTCCATCCCAAAACTCTGGACTCTCTATCCTAAAACCCTGGACTGTCCATCCCTAAATCCCGGGTTGTCCATCCTAAAACCCTGGGTTTTCCATCCTATAACTCCAGATTGTCCATTCTAAAGCCACGAGTTGTCCATCCTAAAATCCCTGGTTTTCCATCCCAAAACCCCGGATGGTCCATCCCAAAACTCCAGATTTTCCATCCCAAAACCCCAGATTGTCCATCCTAAAATTCCACATTTTCCATCCCAAAACCCCGGATTGTCCATCCTAAAATTCCACATTTTCCGTCCTGAAATCCCGGATTTTTCCCCCAAAACCCGGACTCTCCACCCCAAAGCCCCCTCGGCTCCCTCTGCTCCGTGGCCCGTTCTGGTGCCACCTCCCGATGCCACCCCCTCCCCTGGCATTGTCACCGCGTCCCCCTCAGCTCGCTCTGCCGCGTCCTCCAAAGGGCTGAACCTGCTTTTACGGCAGAGCTGGCACCGGGAAAGCTAAAAAAAAAAACCCAAAAAAAGGCTGCCCTGATCTCTGTATCTGCAGCCATGCAAGGAATATTGTTCGGCGCGGCACAAAAGCATCCCTGAAAATAGAAGCGCCGGGGCCAGGCCTGCCAGTGGCTGTGTGAGATAACGTCTACTCGCAAACAGTGTGTCTTTGTGCCGCTGTCACTGTCCCCATTGTTCCCGAGCCCATTGCCTCGGGGATATTGTTCCCTCCTTTTGTCTCAGCCCGGCTCCTTTTTGTTTGACTTTACTTTACCATTTCATTCCTCTCCTTTGTGCCGCCGTTCTTGCTTTTGTCTCCCTCTCTCTCTGTCTCTCTCTCTCTGTGCCTTTTCTCTCGCTGATTTGTATTTAGCGATTGTTCCCCGCTCGCCGCGAGCACAAAGTGCTCCGGGCTCTTTTCTCACTCCATTCATTCCCCATTCAGGTGCGGTTGTGTGCCCGTAGGTACCGCAGGAGCGGATTTTGGGGGGGATTTGGGGTTTTAGGGGGTTCTGGAAGCCAGCGAAGGGAGTTGACGGCTGCTGGTGGCCTTTGGGGACAGCCAGGTCCCCGTGTGCCCCATCCCCGCCCCAAAAAAGCACAAACGAGCCCCCAGGTGGCCCCAGAGCGGCGGCCAGGATGCTGGCAGGGACACGGCGGTGGCACCGGGGAGGTGACCGGGCCCGCTGCCAGCTGGGCTCATCCCAGAGCGGCTCCGAGCCCGGTCCCGGCTCCCCCAGCCCTGGATTGCAGCGCGCCCGGATTTTGGGAGCCCCTGGGGGCACCAGGAGAGGTTCCACGGCCTCCGCCCCGCGGCCGTGCCCTCCCAGGGTGGCACTGCCACCCCCCGGTGTCCCCAGCTGGGACCCGCCACCCTCGGCTGCTCCCGGGGACCGCGGGGACAGCGCGGGGAGCCCCGAGGGGGGCTGGAGGTGGCCTGGGGACATCGGGGGAGCGGCTCGGAGGCTCCCGGGGTGCCCCGTGCAGGGTGGGGGGCACCCGCTGCCCCCCGCGCCCTGCCGGCCGCAGGGCCGGCGAGGAGGAAGAGGAGGAAGAGGAGGAAGAGGAGGAGGAGGGTTCGGATTCCCCAGGAATCCTCCAGGCCGAGCTGACAAGCGGCCACCCCCGGAGACAACAAAGCCCCGCTGTTCTCCGGGCACGGCCCGCCTGACCCGACGGGACTTTTCCATCCCCTCCCCGCCACCCGAACCCCGGCGATGCGAGGGGAAAACCTCCTCCTGTCGAGCGGGAGCACCCCACGCGAGCGGGAGAGGCCGCGGGGACCCCCCAGACTCACCCCGGGAGCGAGGGACGGAGCGGGAGCGGGGGCAGCGAGCGGCGAGCGCGGCTCCCGGGGGGGCGTGCCGGGGAGCGGGGGGAGCGCACCGAGGGCCATTGTCCCATTGTTCGGGCTCCCGAGGACAATGGGCCATTGTTGTCCCCGGGGATGCCATTGTTCGCCCTCCCCGCGGAGCCCAGGGCCGGCTCCGTGTGTGGGACGCCGCGGAGCAGCGAGGCTGGCACGGTTCCTTCCCCAGCCCGGCTCTGGCGCGGTTGTACCGTCCTGGGAAGGCTCGGCACGGCACGGCACGGCCCGAGGGGCTGCGACCTCCCGGAGACCCCCGGGGACGGGCTGAGAGCGGGGGGCTCGTCCTCCATCCCTCATCCCTGCACATTCCAGGCTGAAGGCACAAACCCGCCTCTGCCTCCGCCCGGCAATATCCCGATATTCCATCCCCGGGGTGCCCCGGAGCTGCCCCGGCACGGCGCGGTTCGGCTCCCGGGAAGCCAAAGAGCGCCCGGGAAGGGACGGCCCGGCCCGGATCCCCGGGGCTGATCCCGCTGGGAAACTCAGCTGAGGGGCCGAGGAACGGCTGGGGGAGGGGGAAGGAGCGGAATTCCAGGAGCAGGGAAGGACAAGGAGCAGAATTCCAGGAGCAGAGAAAGGAACAGAATTCCAGGAGCAAAGTTCCAGCAGCAGGGGAAGGAGCAGAGTTCCAGGAGCAGGGAAAGGAGAGGAATTCCAGGAGCGGAATTCCAGGAGCGGAATTCCAGCCCCTCCGCAGCCCGAGGGATGGATGGAGCAGGGGAAGGACCCGCTGTGGCCAGGGACATTCTCGCTGTGTCAACAGCCGGGAAAGGCAGGAGGAACTGCGGCCGGGAGCGCGGGATGAGCTCCGGGATGAGCTCTGGGGTGAACACCGGGATGAGCCCGGGAGAGCCCCGGGACGAGCCCCGGGATGAACCCCAGGAGAGCCCCGGGACAGCCCCGGGAGCGCTCCGCGCTGGGCTGGGCGAGAAGCGGACGCAGCCCCCGCGGGACTCAGCCCGGCCGCGGCTCCTGCCTGCCCGGGGATGCAGCCCCGGGACGACCCCGGCCCGGCTGGAGGAGCCCCCGAACCCCCCGAACCCCCCGAGCGCAGCCCCGGGGCTGAGGAGCCCCCAAGGTCGGGCTCAGCCGCTCCGGAGCTTTGTCCCCCCACTGTCCCTGGGGGTCACCCGGCCACCCCGGGGGGATCCTGGGTCTCCACCGCCAGCCCGGGGAGGTGACAGCGGCTGGGGACACGGGGAGGTGACACAAACGGGGAGGTGGCAGTGGCCGGGCACAGGGGGAGGTGACACAAACGGGGAGGTGGCAGTGGCCGGGCACAGGGGGAGGTGACACAAGCCCGGCCCCGGGTCCTTCACCGGTCCCCGGGATGATCTGCACACCTGCGGGGTGCCACTGCCACCCTCGCTGTCGCCGTTTCCTGTCCCCTTATCTCGCCCCCGTTATCTCCCCGCTGCCGATCGGGGCTCGCGGCTGACGGGCCCCGAGCCGAATTTTGGGGCCCCCGAACGGAATTTTGGGGCCCCCGAACGGAATTTTGGGGCCCCCGAACGGAATTTTGGGGCCAGCTGTCCCCAGACCCCTCCGTGCTGCCGTCACTGCCCCAAATCGGGGCTCCCCCCCTGCCCCCCAACACCGAGCGGCTCCGGGGGTGACAGAAAAGGGTCGGGAAAAGAGGAGAGCCCCGGGAATCCCGGCCCGGCTCCTGCTGCTCCTCCTGCTCCCGGAATTCCGGCCGGGATTGGGATCGGGATCGGGAATTCCGGCCGGGATCGGGATCGGGGCCGGGCAGAGCCGAGCCCGCAGCTCCCCCTTCTGTCCAGAGCCCTCCGGAAGATTTTTCCCGTCCTGGCAGGAATTTGGGATGCCCCAGGCAGAATTCCCGAGGTTCGGGAAAGGAATTCCAGCTGGGAAGGAAAAATCCCCTGGGGGAGGATGGGAAGGGATTTCTTGGGAAAAAGGGATTTGATTTTGGGATAAAGATATTTCTTTTGGGGGGTAAAAAAGAAGATGAATTCGGCATAAAGAGATTAGTTTTTTGGGAAAAGGGATTTGTTTGGGAAAAGGATTTTTTTGGGATAATGATATTGGTTTTGGGGAAAAAAAAAAAGATTATTTTTAAGAATAAGGGATTTTTTGTGGGGAAGAAGGGACTGGTCTCAGGAAAAAGGGATTTGGTTTGGGAAGAAGGGATTGGTTATGGGATAAAGGGATTTGTTTGGGGAAATTAAGGATTATTTTTGAGAAGAACAGATGGATTTTAGAAAGATGGGATTGATCTGGGGCAGATGGGATTGTTTTTGGGATAAAGGGTTTTGTTTGGGAAACTTGAGCCCCCAGACCCAATCCCCAGGGAAAACCCCTGGAATCATTTCCCCACCCGAGCCTGGGACCCCTGGGACTGCCAGCTTTTGTGAAAAAGCCCGTTTTATTCCCCAAAAGCCGAGTACAAAACAGATCCCGAGGAGCTCGGGGGTGTCCCGGTCCCTAACTGGAGACGCTCTGCAGGAGGGTGATGTTGTCCCCCTTCAGCATGATCCGACCTGCAACCAACGGAGCGGCATGGGGCGGCTGGGGGGCCCCAAAGCCTGGATAGCAGCCCCAAAGCCTGGAGCACGGCCCCAAAGCCTGGAGCACGGCCCCAAAGCCTGGAGCACGGCCCCAAAGCCTGGAGCACGGCCCCAAAGCCTGGATAGCAGCCCCAAAGCCTGGATAGCAGCCCCAAAGCCTGGAGCCCGGCCCCAAAGCCTGGAGCACAGCCCCAAAGCCTGGAGCACGGCCCCAAAGCCTGGAGCACAGCCCCAAAGCCTGGAGCCCGGCCCCAAAGCCTGGAGCCCGGCCCCAAAGCCTGGAGCCCGGCCCCAAAGCCTGGAGCACGGCCCCAAAGCCTGGATAGCAGCCCCAAAGCCTGGAGCCCGGCCCCAAAGCCTGGAGCACAGCCCCAAAGCCTGGAGCACAGCCCCAAAGCCTGCATCCCAATACCTGGAGCACGGCCCCAAAACCTGCATCGCAGCCCCAAAACCTGGAGCACAGCCCCAAAACCTGGATCCCAATCCCAAAACCTGGATCCCAATCCCAAAACCTGCATCCCAGCCCCAAAACCTGGATCCCAATCCCAAAGCCTGCATCCCAGCCCTGCACAGGGAGCCTCCCAAAGCTGGAGCCCAGCCCCAAAACCTGCATCCCAATCCCACAGCTGGAGCCTCCCAAAAGCTGGATCAGGGCCCCAAAACCTGGAGCCCAACCCCAAAACTTGGATTTCAGCCCCAAAACCTGGAGCCCAACCCCACAGCTGGAGTCCAATCCCACAGCTGCAGCCCAGCCCCAAAACCTGAATCCCAATCCTAAAACCAGGATCCCAATCCCACAGCTGGATCCCAATCCCAAAACCTGGATCCTAGCCCCAGTCCCACAGCTGGAGCCTGGCCCCAAAACCTGGATCCCAGTCCCAAAGCCTGGATTTAAGGTCCCACATCCAGGTTCAGGACCCCATCCCTGGATTCCAGGTCCCACCCCGGATTTTAGGGTCCCACCCCGGATTTTAGGGTCCCACCCCGGATTTTAGGGTCCCACCCCGGATTTTAGGGTCCCACCCCGGATTTTAGGGTCCCACCCTGGATTTTAGGGTCCCACCCCTGGATTCCAGGTCCCACCCTGGATTTTAGGGTCCCACCCCTGGATTTTAGGGTCCCACCCTGGATTTTAGGGTCCCACCCCGGATTTTAGGGTCCCACCCTGGATTTTAGGGCCCCCAGCTCCAGCCCCCCTGCCCTACCCAGCTGCTTCCTGGATTTGGTTTTGGAGTGAATTTCCTCAGCATCGTCCAGCACCAGGTTCATGTACTCGTCAAAGCCCTGCAGGAGCAGCACAGCCCCAGTGAAACCCCAAAAACACCCTAAAAAAACCCCAAAAACACAAAAAACACCCAAACAAACAAAAAACAAACCCAACACCACAAAAATCCACCCAAAACAGTCCAAAAACTCCAAAAAAACTCAATAAACCCATCCAAAACCTCAAACAAGCTCAAACATCCCCAAAAAGCCCAAACCCCTCCAAAACACTCAAAAATCCCCCCCAAAAGCCCTCAAACCTCCCAAAAAAATCCCCCCAAAAAACCCCAAACCCCCCAAAAAAAACCCAAAGAAAACCCAACCCCCCATAAAAAAATCCCCCAAAATCCCCCCCCAAAAAAACCCAAAACACCAAAAAAAACCCAACAAAAAACCCCAAAACACAAAAAACCCTCACCTCCCCAAAAATACCCCCAATACAAAGCAAAAAACCCCTCAAAAGACTCCAAAAAACACTTCAACCCCCCAAAAAACCACACAAAAACAACAAAAAAAACAAACCCCAAAACCAAAAGAAAACGAACAAAAACAAAAAACCAAAAAATCCCAAAACAAAAAAAAAAACCCAAACAAACAAAACACACCCAAAAAAAACAAAAAAAAACCCCACAAAAACAAAACAAACAACAAAAAAAACGAAAAAACCCCCCAAAAAAACCCAAACAAAAAAAAACAAACAAAAAAACCCCCAAAAAAAAAAACCACAACAAAAAAAAAACCAAAACAAAACAAAAAAACCACCCAAAAAACCCAAAATAAAACCCAAAAAACACCCCAAAAAAGCCCCAAACCCTGCAAGTACCAGGAGAAAAGGAGGCAGAAATGGGTTCAGGGGAGGGGAGAAGGCAGAGCAGGGGTGACAAAGGGGGTGACAGGGGGACAGGGGGGTGACAGGGGGTGACAGGGGCACAGGGGGTGCCAGGGTGCCAGGGTGCCAGGGGCACTCACGATGATGCAGCCCTCGATCCTCATGTTCACCTGCTCGTAGAGCCACACCTGGATCCGGGATCTCTGCAGGGACACAGAGGGGGCTGGGGGCTCGGGGGGGCTCAGGGCCACCCCAAACCAGGGAGGGGCAGGGGGGCTGCTCGGGGTTTGGGTGGGTGAAATGGAAAGGAATGGGGCTAAAATGGGGTTAAATGGGGTTTAAATTGTGTTTAAATGGGGTTAAATGGGGTTTAAATGGAAAGAAATGGGGTTGAAATGGGGCTAAATGGGGTTTAAATGGGGTTAAAATGGGGTTAAATGGGGTTTAAATTGGGTTAAATGGGGTTTAAATGGAAAGAAATGGGATTTAAATGGACTTTAAATGGAAAGAAATGGGGCTAAAATGGGGTTAAATTGGTTAAAATGGGGTTTAAATTGTGTTTAAATGGGGTTTAAATGGAAAGAAATGGGGTTAAATGGGGTTAAATGGGGTTTAAATTGTGTTCAATGGGGTTAAAATGGGGTTAAATGGGGTTTAAATTGTGTTTAAATGGGGTTTAAATGGGGTTAAATGGAAAGAAATGGGGTTGAAATGGGGTTAAAGTGGAAAGAAATAGGGTTTAAAGGGGGTTAAATGGAAAGAAATGGGGTTTAAATTGGTTAAAATGGGGTTAACATGGAAAGAAATTGGGTTAAAAAGGAAAGAAATATGGTTTAAATTTCGTTTAAATGGGGTTTAAATGGAAAGAAATGGGGTTAAAATGGGGTTTAAATTGGTTAAAATGGGGTTAAAATGGAAAGAAATGGGGTTAAAATGGGGTTTAAATTGGTTAAAATGGGGTTAAAATGGAAAGAAATGGAGTTAAAAGGAAAGAAATACGGTTTAAATGGGGTTTAAATGGGGTTAAATGGAAAGGAATGGGGTTTAAATGGACTTTAAATGGAAAGAAATGGGGTTTAAATGGGGTTAAATGGGGTTTAAATTGGTTAAAATGGGGCTAAAATGGAAAGAAATTGGGTTAAAAAGGAAAGAAATATGGTTTAAATCGGGTTTAAATGGGATTGAAATGGGGTTTAAATGGAATGAAATGGGGTTTAAATGGACTTTAAATGAAAAGACATGGGGTTTAAAAGGGTTTAAATGGAAATAAATTTGGTTTTAATGGGGTTAAAATGGGGTTAAAGTAGGTTTAAATTGAAAGAAATGGAATTTAATGGGGTTTAAAAGGAAAGAAATAGGGTTTAAATGGGTTTAAATGGGTTTAAATGGGGTTTAAATGGGTTAAAATAGGGTTTTGGGAAGGAATCCCTCCCTGGGAGGGGCTGGGATGGAATTCCCAGAGGAGCTGAGGCTGCTCCATCCCTGGGAGAGTCCCAGGCCAGCTTGGAGAGTGGATAAAATGGAAAAAATGGGTAAAATAAATCAAATTACAGCCTGGGACAGTGGGAGGTGTCCCTGCCCATGGCACTGGGTGATCCCTCCCATCCCAACCCATTCCAGGGTCCCCTGGGCTGCTTGGGATGGGATATTGGGAATAAATCCCTCCCTGAATTCCCAGGGATCCCTGGCTGCCCCTGGATCCCTGGGAGTGTCCAAGGTCACGTTGGGTAGTGGATGAAAAATGGATTAAAAATGGAAAAAAATTAGATAAATAAATATAGATAAAAACACAGCTCAAATATGGATAAAGTATGGGTAAAATATGGAAAAAAATGTGATTAAATGCAATCTGGGACAGTGGGAGGTGCCCCTGCCCCTGGGATTGGATGATCCCTTCCCACCCAACCCATTCCAGGATTCCCTGGATGGGATATTGGGAATAAATCCCTCCTTGGAATTCCCAGGAATCCCTGGCTGCCCCTGGATCCTGGGATGTCCAAGGTCAGGTTGGGTAGTGGATAAAAAATTGATTAAAAATGGAAAAAAATATAGATAGAAATACAGCTAAATATGGATAAAAATGTGATTAAATGCAATCTGGGACGGTGGGAGGTGTCCCTGCCCATGGCACTGGGTGATCCCTCCCATCCCAACCCATTCCAGGGTCCCCTGGGCTGCTTGGGATGGGATATTGGGAATAAATCCCTCCCTGAATTCCCAGGGATCCCTGGCTGCCCCTGGATCCCTGCGAGTGTCCAAGGTCACGTTGGGTAGTGGATGAAAAATGGATTAAAAATGGAAAAAAAATAGATAAATAAATATAGATAAAAACACAGCTCAAATATGGATAAAGTATGGGTAAAATATGGATAAAAATGTGATAAAATGCAATCTGGGACAGTGGGAGGTGTCCCTGCCCATGGCACTGGGTGATCCCTCCCATCCCAACCCATTCCAGGATTCCCTGGATGGGATATTGGGAATAAATCCCTCCTTGGAATTCCCAGGAATCCCTGGCTGCCCCTGGATCCTGGGATGTCCAAGGTCAGGTTGGGTAGTGGATAAAAAATTGATTAAAAATGGAAAAAAATATAGATAGAAATACAGCTAAATATGGATAAAAATGTGATTAAATGCAATCTGGGACAGTGGGAGGTGTCCCTGCCCATGGCACTGGGTGATCCCTCCCATCCCAACCCATTCCAGGGTCCCCTGGGCTGCTTGGGATGGGATATTGGGAATAAATCCCTCCCTGAATTCCCAGGAATCCCTGGCTGCCCCTGGATCCCGGGAGCCCCCAGGGCTGGATGGGGTTTGGACCATGGGAAGCGGCACGGGGTGGGGATGGGATGATCCTGCGGATCTCCCAACCCAAACCACTCCAGAATTCCATTAAAACCCCCAATTCCAGCACTGCGGGCTCATTCCCGGGTGCCGATTCCCACAGATCCCGAGGCTGCCCCATGCCCGGCGTGGCCGGGGCGGGGAAGCTGTCGCGGCCGGGGCAGGGGCACTCACGTTCTGCAGGTAGCGGAAGATCAGGTTCTGGAGCCGAGCGTTAAGGACGGAGCCGAGCGCGGCCGGGAGCCCCGGGCCCCGCCATGGAGCCCGCCCGCCCCGCTCCCTGCCCGCCCCGCCGCCCCCCTCCCCGCGCCCTGAGCGCCGCCGGCAGGATACGATGGGCTGCACCATCACCTTCTGCACCTTCTGGCCCTGCCCGCGGTACGCCATGGCTGCGCGGGGCCGCGGGGGGACGGCGGCGGTGTGAGGGGATGGAGGAGCGCGGGGCGCCGTGAGGGGACGGAGCGCGGGGCACTGTGGGATAGCGGCGGTGTGAGGGAAATGGAGCGCGGGGCACTGTGGGATAGTGGCGGAACAGGAATGGGGGCACTGTGGGATACTGGTGGTGTGAGGGGAATGAAGGCGCGGGGCACTGTGAGAAAGCGGCGGTGTGAGGGGAGAACAGCGCAGGGCACTGTGGGACAGCGGCGGAACAGGAGAGACGGCGCCGTGAGGGGATGGAGCTCCGGGCACTGTGGGACAGCGGCGGTGTGAGGGAAATGGAGCGCGGGGCACTGTGGGATAGTGGCGGAACAGGAATGGAGGCACTGTGAAGGGAATGGAGCGCGGGGCACTGTGGGATAGTGGCGGAACAGGAATGGAGGCACTGTGAAGGGAATGGAGCGCGGGGCACTGTGGGATAGTGGCGGAACAGGAATGGGGGCACTGTGAGGGGATGGAGCGCGGGGCACTGTGGGATAGCGGCGGTGTGAGGGCAGCCGTCTTTTCTTACTTTTTAAATCATTATTTTTAGGAATTTTTTTGTTTTTTGGGTTTGTTTTTTTTTTCTTGCTAGTGTTGCGTTTTTTTTTTTTTTTTTTTTTTTGCCATTATTTTATTTTAATAACCACAGTTCATCGAAAAAAATTTCCTAAAAATGTTCCCCCGGCTCAGAGCTACAGCAGCGCTGTGACCTGAGACACCCAATTCTAAAATAAAAGTAATTTTTGTGCTCTTACAGCACCGCAGCTTTCCTGTTCATTTATCCCTCAAGGTCACAAAACACCTGAAAAGCAAAAAAAAAACCCCCTGAAAACATCTCCCACGCTCCCTTCTCCTCCTGTCCCTGTTCCCTGGGAGCAGATCCCAAATCCCCCCGGCTGTCCCCTCCTGGCAGGGAGTTGTGCAGAGCCACAAATTCCCCCTGAGCCTCCTTTGCTCCAGGCTGAGCCCCTTCCCAGCTCCCTCAGGACTCTCCAAACCCTTCCCAGCCCCCTCAGGACTCTCCAAACCCTTCCCAGCCCCCTCAGGACTCCCCAAACCCTTCCCAGCCCCCTCAGGACTCCCCAAACCCTTCCCAGCCCCCTCAGGACTCCCCAAACCCTTCCCAGCTCCCTCAGGACTCCCCAAACCCTTCCCAGCTCCCTCAGGACTCCCCAAACCCTTCCCAGCTCCCTCAGGACTCTCTAAACCCTTCCCGGCTCCCTCAGGACTCTCCAAACCCTTCCCAGCTCCCTCAGGACTCCCCAGACCCTTCCCAGCTCCCTCAGGACTCTCCAAACCCTTCCCGGCTCCCTCAGGACTCTCCAAACCCTTCCCGGCTCCCTCAGCTCCTCCAAACCTTTCCCATTTCCTTCAAGATTTTCTCCAAACCTTTCCCATTTCCCTCAGGATTTCTCCAGCCCCTTCCCATCTCCCTCAGGATTTTCCAGCCCCTCAGGATGATCCCCCCTCATTAATTCCTAATTAACACTCAGCATTCCCAAGCTGTTTGATGCCATTCCTCAAAAACAACCCCAGGGACACCACAGTGAGCAGCCTACCTTTAATCCCTTAAATAGAATCATACAAATATAAAATGGAAGAATAAAATATTTACAGAAAAAAAAAAAAGAACAAAAAAAACCAACCCCAAAACGAAATGAAAAACCCAAACCCCAGGGGGATTCCAGGCAATCCCATCTCCACGGGGCTGGAAAGGAGGGAAGCAGCCACGGGGGAACATTCCAGGTGGTTTTTTTTGTCCCTTCCCAGCTGGATGTGGGAGGTTCACTGCAGGGGGAGATCCTCAGAACGCAGAGGCACTTGAAGCAATGCTCCTTTCCCCCCAGTTCCAGCAGGAATTTTGCTTTTCCCCCCAGTTCCAGCAGGAATTTTGCTTTCCCCCCATGGCAGGATCCCAGGAAAACAAAAACCCCCGGCTCATCCCGAGCCAGGCTCACCCTGGCAGGCTTTGGTCCGAGATCCCGCCTCAGCTTTGCCCTCTTTTCCCTGAATTCCCCCCAAATGCGAGTCCATCCGTGGCGTCCGGAGTTGACACAGTAACTCCAGGCTTTTTTGGGATCCTCAGCCGGCAGGGAGCTCTGGGGATGGGGCCGGGCCCCTCGGGGCGCTCCAAGTGCTCTGTCCTGTCCCGTGGGGCACAAACCCAGCCCGGGATTTTGGGAGAACTGAGAGCAGACTCTGCCCAATCCAACAATCCAGCTGGCCAAGGATCTCCTCCACGGATCCAACAACACTCACAGCATTTCTGTGGGATGCGAGGAGGAAATTCTGCTTTTTCAGGGTTTTTTTTTTTTGGTGTCGCGTCTTTTTGTCCTGTTTTGTCGGTTTTTTCCCCCCAAAACCTCCCCTCTCAGCTGTCAATCATCTCCGACAGTTCCAGCAGGAGATCATCCTCATCCTTGCCCGGATCCAGGTCGATTTCTGCCTCCAGTTTTCCCCCCGAGATCTCCCAGATGAGCTTCTCAAAGTCGTCCTCCACCGAGAGCGCGGCCTTGGCGCCGGCCGAGCTCAGGCGCCGCAGCTTCAGGGGAGCCTCCAGCGAGGAGGAGGAGGAGGAGGAAGAGGCAGAGCCCTCGGAGTGTGCCAGGGAATGGCCCTGGCTGCCGGGCTGCAGCTCGGGGCTGGGCAGGGCACAGGACAGAGAGTCAGGGGGAGCCTGAGGGGGTGAGGCTGGGCTGGGCAGGGAGGGGAGAGGGCTGGGGCTGGGTTTGGGGGGTCCTGCATTGGGTTTGGGGGGCTGGGATTGGGTTTTCAGGGCTGGGATTGGGTTTGGGGGGTCCTGGATTGGATTTGGGGGTCTGGGATTGGGTTTGGGGGTGGTTTGGATTGGATTTGGGGAGTCCTGGATTGGATTTGGGATGCTGGGATTGGTTTGGTGGGGCTGGGATTGGATTTGGGGGTCTGGGGTCGGTTTGGGGGGTCCTGGATTGGATTTGGGGGGCTGGGGTTGGGTTTGGGGAGTCCTGGACTGGGTTTGGATTGGTTTTGGGGGCCTGAGACTGGGTTTTCAGGGCTGGGATTGGGTTTGGGAGGTCCTGGATTGGATTTGGGGAGTGCTGGATTGGGTTTGGGGGGGCTGGGGTCGGTTTGGGGGGGCTGGGGTTGGGTTTGGGGGGCCTGGGGCTGGGTTTGGGGGGTCCTGGATTGGTTTTGGGGGTCTGGGGTCGGTTTGGGGGGGCTGGGGTTGGGTTTGGGGAGTCCTGGACTGGGTTTGGATTGGTTTTGGGGGCCTGAGACTGGGTTTTCAGGGCTGGGATTGGGTTTGGGGGGTCCTGGATTGGATTTGGGGAGTGCTGGATTGGGTTTGGGGAGTCCTGGACTGGGTTTGGGGGGGCTGGGGTCGGTTTGGGGGGTCCTGGATTGGATTTGGGGGGGCTGGGATTGGGCTTGGAGAAGGTTTGGGGTGGGTTTGTGGGGTCCTAAATTGGATTTAGGAGGCTGGGATTGGGTTTGGGTTTGGATTTGGGGAGTCCTGGATTGGATTTGGGGGTCTGGGGTCGGTTTGGGGGGGGCTGGGGTTGGATTTGGGGAGTCCTGGATTGGATTTGGAGGGGTTTGGATTGGTTTTGGGGGGGCTGAGATTGGGTTTTCAGGACTGGGATGGGGTTTGGGAGTCCAGGATTGGATTTGGGGGTCTGGGCTCGGTTTGGAGGGGCTGGGATTGAGTTTGGGGAGCTGGGATTGGATTTGGGGAATCCAGGATTGGATTTGGGGGGCTGGGATTGGTTTGGGTGGGTTGGGATTGGTTTTGGGAAGTCCTGGATTAAGTTTGGGGACTCCTGGATTGGTTTTGGGGGGGTTTGGATTGGTTTGGGGGGACTGGGATTGGGTTTTCAGGACTGGGATTGGGTTTGGGAAGTCCTGAATTGAGTCTGGGGAGTCCTGGATTAGTTTTGGGGGGGTTGGGGTTGGTTTTGGGAAGTCCTGGATCACTTTTGGAGCCCAGGATCAGTTTTGGAGTCTGGGATTAGTTCTGTGAAGTCCCGAATCACTTTTGAGAGTTTAGGATTGGATTTTGGAGTCCAGGATCAGTTTTGGGGTCCAGGATCAGTTTTTGGGGTACAAAGGTGCAGCATTTGTAGAACCCCAGACATTAATGCACAGACATTAATTACAATTAAGGGCTCCTCTGTAGCATTTTGGGATTTCCCCCAGCCCACATCCATCCCTGGGGGCAGCAGGGAGAAGGGAATTGGGGATTTGGGGTTGGGATTTGGGGTTACCTGCTCTGGGAATTCTCCCTGCGAGGGTTGGAGCCCGGGCTGTCCTCTGGAGAAGGGGGAACAACCTGAGAATGAGGAGCAGGACAAGTTTGAGGATCTAAAAAATCCCAAATTTTTCCTTTTCCACTTCACCTGAAGCAGGACATTGCAGAAATGAGGAATCTGGAATTTTTTTAAAAGGAATTTTTGCCTTTGGAAAGGACAAAATATTCCCAAATCCCAGCAGAGAATTCTGGAGAACCTGAGAGGTTTTAGCACCTAAAAAATCCAAAATTTTAGGAGATTCTTCCTTTTGTGCTTCACCTGAAGCAGAGCATTCCTGAAATGAGGAATTTTGGGTTCTTTAAGGAATTCTTGCCTTGGAAAGGACAAAACATTCCCAAATCCCAGCAGGGAATTCTGGAGATGCCTCCACAGCAGGAATGTGCAGCCCCTGAGGGTTCTGGGGTGAAAAGGGCTGGGAGAGAGGGAGAAAATTTCAGTTTTCCAGGTATTTTTTTGGGAATTTGGGGCCTCACCTTGGCGGGGGGCTCCTGGGTGTCCCCGCTGGTGGCACTGAGTGGCTTCACTGCCACCACTGCAGGGGGGGGGGCCCTCGGGGCCCTTCCTCTTCAGGGGCTGCTTGGGAGGGGCTTTGGCATCCAGAGGCTTCAGGCACACCTTGGATTTGGCTGGGGTGCAGGGAAAGGAGGGAAAAAGGGAAAAATTATCCATCTAACCTCTTCATCTATCAAATCCCTTCCTTTATGAACCCCTTTATCAACCACACCCCTTTATCAAATCCCTTTATCAACCAAATCCCTTCCTTTATCAATCACACCCCTTTATCAATCACACCCCTTTATCAAATCCCTTCATTTATTAAATCCCTTCCTTTATCAATCAAACCCCTTTATAAATCAAACTCCTCTATCAATTAAACCCCTTCATCAAGCCCCCACCTCTGCCTCTCCTCTCGGGCAGCTGAGCTCCCAAAATCCCAACCCCACACTGAGCATTCCCATAAATCCCAACCCTACACTGAGCTGCCCACACTGAGCATTCCCACAAAACCCCAATCCAAGATGAGCATTGCCATAAACCCTAACCCCAGAACATTCCCACAAACCCCAGTCCCAGAGCATTCCCCTAAACCCATACCCCAGAACTTTCCCAGGAACCTCCAGCCCCAGATCAGTCCCACAAACCCCAAACCCAAAATTAGCATTCCCCTAAACCCCAACCCCAGAACATTCCCACAAACCCCACACAGACCATTCCCCCAAACCCCAGCCCCAGAGCACTCCCAGGAACCCCAACCCCATACACAGATCATTCCCATAAATCCCAACCCCACACAGACCATTCCTACAAACCCCAACCCCAGAGCACTCCCAAGAACCCCAACCCCATACACAGAACATTCCCATAAACTCAACCCCACATAGACCATTCCCCTAAACCCCAACCCCACACTGAACAGTCCCACAAATCCAAACCCCAGACCATTCCCATAAATCCCAACTCCACCCAGACCATTCCCAACCCCAGACCATTCCATAAACCCCAACCCAACACAGATCATTCCTTAAACCCCAGCCCCACAAAGGACATTCCCAACCCCACAAAGAACACTCCCAACCTCACAAAGAACATTCCCACAAACCCCAACCCCACAAAGACAAATCCCAACCCTACACAGATCATTCCTTAAATCCCAGCCCCACACAGAACATTCCCAGCCCCATTCCCAATTCCCATTCCCAGCCCCACAAGGACATTCCCAGCCCCATTCCCAATTCCCATTCCCATTCCCATCCCCACCTCTGCCTCTCCTCTCGGGCAGCTGAGCTCCCTTTTTCCCCGGCTCCTTCTCCGGGGTTCCCGCTCCATCCTCGGCGGCTTTTCCCCCTCTCCTCCTGCCCGCCTGGGCTGGCCCCACAGCAGCCTCGGGGCTCCCTGATCCTGGGCCTTTCTCCTGGTTTTTGTCCTGGGTTTTTTCCTGGTTTTCAGCTGGAATTGCCCCAGCTCCCTGCTGCAGTTTCTCCTCCTGCCGCTGTTTCTGCTGCCGTTTCTCCCACATGATTTCCTCCAGGCTCTTCACCTGAATTCCGGAATTCCCTGAATTCTGACAGGGGAAAAACACACCAAGAGGGTTCTTAGGGGAAAAATCCTGGGATAAAAACCTATGGAGATGTCAGGGACTGATCAGAAATGGGAGGGACTGATCAGAAATGTGAATTTTTTGTCATAAATTCGTTCAGACTCACCTCAGCAGGGGCAGAGCCGTTTTTGGGGGAAGGTTTGTTCAGCTCCACGATCATTTTTTCTTCTCTTCCAGGTGCTTTAAACAAAGAAAAACATCAAAAAATTGGGTTTTTTTGTTTTCTTGGGGGGGTTATTTCCCTATTTGTATTAACAGGAAGCAATTCCTGCAGGATTTTCTCTCTCCTTCAGTCCCACCATGGAGTCTCATTATTATTATTATTATTATTATTATTATTATTATTATTATTATTATTATTATTATTAATTGTTGTTGTTGTTGGTAATGCTCAGAAATTGATAAATCATTCCCAAACAATATTCCAAAAGGGAATGGGATGGATTCCAGCACTGGGAAGATTCCAGCACATAAATCCAGGGCAGAAAAAAAAGAGAGAAATTGCACCACAATTCCCAAGGGGCAGCACAATTCCCAAAGAGGAGCAGAATTCCCAAGGGGAAAGCAGAATTCCAATGGAGGAGCAGAATTCCCAGAGGGAAGCAGAGTTCCCAGAGGGAACCAAAATGCCCAGGTGGAAAGCAGAACTCCCAGGGGGCAGCACAATTCCCAAGAGGAAGCAGAACTCCCAGGGATAAAGCAGAATTCCCAAAGGGAAGCAGAATTCCCAAGAACAATCAGAATTCCCAGGTGGAAAGCAGAATTCTGAAGGAGGAACAGAATTCCCAAGGACAACCCCAGCCCCAGGGCCAATCCCAAACCCAGGAACAATCCCAACACCCAGGGCCAATTCCAACCCCCAGGAGAATCAGAATTCCCAAGAACAATCAGAATTCCCAGGTGGAAAGCAGAGTTCTGAAGGAGGAGCAGAATCCCCAGGGCCAATCCCAACCCCCAGGGCCAATCCCAATCCCTGAGGACAATCCCAAGCCCAGGAACAATTCCAATCCCAATCCCAACCCCCAGGAACAATCCCAGCCCCAGGGACCATCCCAACCCCCAGGGCCCATCCCAATCCCAATCCCAACCCCCATCCCAATCCCAATCCCAGCCCCAGGGCCCACCCCAGCCCCAGGAACAACCCCAATCCCAACCCCCAGGAACAATCCCAGCCCCAGGGCCCATCCCAATCCCCATCCCCATCCCAATCCCCATCCCAATCCCAATCCCAGCCCCAGGGCCCATCCCAATCCCCATCCCAACCCCCAGGGCCAATCCAAATCCCCATCCCAATCCCCACCCCAGCCCCAGGGCCCATCCCAATCCCCATCCCAATCCCCATCCCAACCCCCAGGGCCAATCCAAATCCCCATCCCAATCCCCATCCCAATCCCAGCCCCAGGGCCCATCCCAATCCCCATCCCAATCCCAATCCCAGCCCCAGGGCCCATCCCAATCCCCATCCCAATCCCCATCCCAATCCCAATCCCAGCCCCAGGGCCCATCCCAATCCCCATCCCAATCCCCACCCCAGCCCCAGGGCCCATCCCAATCCCCATCCCAATCCCCACCCCAGCCCCAGGGCCCATCCCAATCCCCAGGGCCCATCCCAATCCCCATCCCAGCCCCAGGGCCCACCCCAATCCCCACCCCAGCCCCAGGCCCCCCCTCACCCAGCAGCCTGGTGACCCGCAGCAGTTTCCTGCCCCTCAGGGCGGCCTCAGCAGGAGCTCCTCCAGGAGCAGCAGGGATGTTCTCCCCGCTCTGCTGCAGCCTCAGCGCCTTCTCCCTCTTGATCTCCTCCAGGGTTTTGATCCGAACCTCTCCGGCCCCTCTGGCTCTCCCAGCCTCAGGCTGCACCCTGCCAGCCCCGGCTGCAGCAGGGCTGCTCTGTTTCCTGGGCTCAGCCTCACTTCTGGCCCTGCTGCTCAGCTCCTCAGGTTTTTCCTTCTCCTCTCCCGACCTTTTGTGGTTTTTTTCCGCCAGGGCTCCACTCAGGGATTTGCTGCGGGCAGCAGGGGAGGGTTTTGCTCCTGGATTGGGATCTTCAGCTTTCCTTCCTTCTCCTGGGATTTTGGCTGGGGGCTCTCCTCTCCTCTGGTGGGCTCTCTCCAGGCGGATTTCCTCCAGGGTTTTCACCCGGATCTCCTCGATGGGTTTGGCAGCTTTGTCTGGAAAATCCAACCCGGGAATGAGCAGAGATCAGGGAGGGGGAAAAGCCTCCAGGACTGCTCCCAGCACTGAGGGAAACTGGGATTGGGGGCTCTCAGTGCTCCTTGGGCTGGGAGGACTCTGAGGATCATCCAGGGACACTTTCCCCTGCCCAGGGACACTCCAGGGATGGGGCAGCCACAGATTCCCTGGGAATGAGCCTGGAGTGCTGGAATTGGGGTTTTTAATGGAATTCTGGAGTGGTTTGGGTTGGAAGATCCTCAGGATTATCCCACCCCTACCCCGTGCCACTGCCCCAAACCCCATCCAGCCTTGGGGGCTCCCGGGATCCAGGGGCAGCCAGGGATTCCTGGGAATTCAGGGAGGGATTTATTCCCAATATCCCATCCAGGGGACCCTGGAATGGGTTGGGATGGGAGGGATCACCCAGTGCCATGGGCAGGGACACCTCCCACTGTCCCAGGCTGTAATTTGATTTATTTTACCCATTTTTTCCATTTTATCCACTCTCCAAGCTGGCCTGGGACACTGCCAGGGATGGAGCAGCCTCAGCTCCTCTGGGAATTCCATCCCAGCCCCTCCCAGGGAGGGATTCCTTCCCAAAATCCCATCCAACCCCATCAGTCTGCAGCCACTCCCCTCATCCTGGGCCTCCATTCCTTGGGGATATTCCATCTTTCCTTCAGGCCACAATGAGATCACCCCAAAATTCCTCCTCCTCAGTCTGAACAATCCCAATTCCCTGAACAATAAATTCCTCCCCCTCCTTTAAACCACCTGGGTTTGGAAAATCAGAGCCAGTTATCCTTTCAAATTAACCAAACAAAAAAGAAGGAATATTTCAAATGCAATTTTCACCTGTCTCAGTGCTGCTCTGCTCAGAGGGCAGCCCCAGCCTCTCCTTCAGGGACTTCAGGACTTGAACTAAAAAACGAGAGAAAAAGTTGAAAAAAGTGGCAAAAATCCCAATTTTGGGTGGGGAATGAGACAGGAGAGCACCTCAGTGGGACTCAGAGCGACCCTGAAGCCTCAATCAACATGCAGAAAGAAGCAGAGGAGAAAGGAGGAAAAGAAAATTCCAAGGGGAAAAGCTGGACAGAAAATCCCAAGGGGAAAAGCTGGACAAAAAATCCCAAGGGGAAAAGCTGGACAGAAAATCCTGAACAGAAAATATGGACAGAAAATCCCAAAGGGAAAATATGGACAAAAAAATTACAAGAGAAAATCCCAAGCTTTTAGAAAAGCTGGACAGAAAATCCCAAAGGGAAAAGCTGGACAGAAAATCCCAAAGGGAAAAGCTGGACAGAAAATCCTGAACAGAAAATATGGACACAAAATCCCAAAGGGAAAATATGGACACAAAATCCCAAAGGGTAAAGCTGGACACAAAATCCCAAAGGGAAAAGCTGGACACAAAATGCCAAAGGGAAAAGCTGGACAGAAAATTACAAGAGAAAATCCCAAGCTTTTAGAAAAGCTGGACAAAAAATCCTGAACAGAAAATATGGACAGAAGATCCCAAAGGGAAAAGCTGGACAGAAAATGTCAAAGGGAAAAGCTGGACAAAAAATTACAAGAGAAAATCCCAAGCTTTTAGAAAAGCTGGACAGAAAATCCCAAAGGGAAAAGCTGGACACAAATTGCAGGGGGGAAACCCAGGTGCTTTAGGTACCTGTGCCTCTTTTTGGGGCCTTTTCAGAGTTTTCCTGCAGCTCTGCCTTCCTCCCCAGCCTGTCAGCCACGTTCCTCCTCAGGGGGAGGAAACTTTTTCCACCTTCAAGAAGACACAAAATGAGGAATTCCTTCAGAATATTCCTCTGCAGGACCCTGCATCCTCCCAGATGAACTTGGAATGGTTTTGGGTTTAGTTCTAAGGGAATTTGCTGGTTTTGATGTAAATATTTCACAAAAAGCTCTCACCCAGCAGGGTTTTCCTTTTCCCCAGCCTGTCAGGAAGATTCAGCTGGATCACAGGGTCCTCCCCTAAAATAAGGAATAAACCTTTCAGTGCACAAAAAAATCCCCTAATCCCCAAAAAAAGCCATTTTCTGGCTGCCAAAGCACAGGAATTAAAGAAGGACTGGGAAGGAAATTGGTTTTAATGATAAAACTTCCAATTTTAATCTTAACCAAACCCAGCAGCTACAAAAATTCCCAACTTTTCCAACAAAACCTTTAAAATTCAAACCAGGAAAGGCAGCAGTGCCTCTCAGGATTACCAGGATAATTATCCTAATGATCAGTGATGAGGTTTAGGGGGTGTGGGATGGGAATTTTGGGATTTGGGATTACCTTCCTTGGAGGAAAGGGTCACAGTTCTCAGCACAGTCCTGACGTTTTCCTTCTCTGGCACAGGAATGCTCCGGGCTTGGAGAGGATCCACAGCCACTCCTGAAGGACCTTCTGCATGGAAAAACATGGAAAAATCAGGATATTTAGGAATTTTCATGGGAATTCCAAGCAGAAAAATCAGCTGCCACAGGCCAGTGTAGCCCCTCTAAAAAAAAATGGGAGTTTGTCCTTGCAGGATCTCCCAATTTGCAAAAAAAATTAATTCCTTTGCAAATTTCCTTGCAAATTATCCAAGGAAAATCAGGATTAAAGTCAAGAATGAAGAGAAAGAGGAGGATAAGGAGGATTTTAGGGATATTAACTCACCACCTTGTTTTTTGGCTTTTTCCTTGAGTTTCTTCAGTTTGATCTCTTCCAAGGTTTTGATTCCAAAATTCAAGTTGTCATCTGGAAGCACAGAAGAGTTCAGGGAATTGGGGTGAATCCTCCTGGAATATTGGGAATAAACCCTCCCAACACTCCCCAGGAGCTGAAAAGCCCCAGAACAGGGGGGAGTTTGGAAAAGTGGCAGCTTTTTTCAGCCTCCAAGGGAAAATCCACACTTCTGAGCACAAAGTCATGGAGAGGGATTGAAGATTCCTGAATTCCACGGGTCTGGATTTCCACAATGCCTGAAGGGACATTTTCAGGCTTTGAACTCCACTTTACCTCCATTTCAACTCCACTCAAACTCTTTAAAATTCCATTTTTTACTCCTCAAAACTCCCATTTTTTACTCCTCAAAACTCCCATTTTTTACTCCTCAAAACTCCCATTTTTTACTCCTCAAAACTCCCATTTTTTACTCCTCAAAACTCCCATTTTTTACTCCTCAAAACTCCCATTTTTTACTCCTCAAAACTCCCATTTTTTACTCCTCAAAACTCCCATTTTTTACTCCTCAAAACTCCCATTTTTTACTCCTCAAAACTCCCATTTTTTACTCCTCAAACCTCCCATTTTTTACTCCTCAAAACTCCCATTTTTTACTCCTCAAAACTCCCATTTTTTACTCCTCAAAACTCCCATTTTTTACTCCTCAAAACTCCCATTTTTTACTCCTCAAAACTCCCATTTTTTACTCCTCAAAACTCCCATTTTTTACTCCTCAAAACTCCCATTTTTTACTCCTCAAAACTCCCATTTTTTACTCCTCAAAACTCCCATTTTTTACTCCTCAAAACTCCCATTTTTTACTCCTCAAAACTCCCATTTTTTACTCCTCAAAACTCCCATTTTTTACTCCTCAAAACTCCCATTTTTTACTCCTCAAAACTCCCATTTTTTACTCCTCAAAACTCCCATTTTTTACTCCTCAAAACTCCCATTTTTTACTCCTCACAATTCCATTTTTTACTCCTCAAAATTCCATTTTTACTCCTCACAATTCCATTTTTTACTCCTCACAATTCCACTTTTACTCCTCACAATTCCACTTTGTACTCCTCACAATTCCACTCTTTACTCCTCACAATTCCACTCTTTACTCCTCACAATTCCATTTTTTACTCCTCAAAACTCCACTTTTTACTCCTCAAAATTCCATTTTTTACTCCTCACAATTCCACTTTTACTCCTCACAATTCCACTTTGTACTCCTCACAATTCCACTCTTTACTCCTCACAATTCCATTTTTTACTCCTCAAAACTCCACTTTTTACTCCTCAAAATTCCACTTGTACTCCTCAAGATTCCACTTGTACTCCTCAAGATTCCACTTTTTACTCCTCAAAATTCCACTTTTTACTCCTTCAACTCTACTTTAAACTCTCTCAACTCCACCTGAACCCCCCCCAAACTCCACCTGAACCCCCCTAAACTCCTCTAAACTCCACTTTAACCTCCCCAAACTCCACCTGAACCCCCCTAAACTCCTCTAAACTCCACTTTAACCTCCCCAAACTCCACCTAAACCTCCCAAAATTCTTCTACCTCCACCTAAACCCCTCTCAATTCCACTTTCACTCCATTCTGTCCCACCAAACCAAACCAAACCAAGCCAGGAGTCTCTTCCCTGCTGAGGTGGGAATGAACTCCTGGATCAGCACCCCTGGCTCTGTTTTATTTCAGGAATGTTTCCCTCTGGGATGTGGGGTTGTGGCCCCCAGCCCCGCAATACCTGGCTGTGCACCGGGGTTGGGTTTCCTGGTGGAAATCACCCTCAGGCCGTTGTGGGCTTCTGTGGCCGGGGGCTGCACGGGGGCTTTGGAGTCTTCTCCTTCTTCAGAAAGCTGGTCTGCAAGGGAAAATCAAACCCAAAACGAAATTATTTATGCCCAAAACGAAATCAGACCCAAATTGAAACTATTTAGACCCAAAATGAAATTATTTATGCCCAAAATAAAATTATTTATGCCCAAAATGAAATTATTTATGCCCAAAATGAAATTATTTACGCCCAAAACGAAACTATTTATGCCCAAAATGAAATTATTTAGACCCAAAATGAAACTATTTAGACCCAAATCGAAACTATTTAGACCCAAAACGAAACTATTTAGACCCAAAATGAAATTATTTAGACCCAAAACGAAATTATTTATACCCAAAATGAAATTATTTACACCCAAAAAGGAAACTATTTATGCCCAAAATGAAATTATTTAGACCCAAAATGAAATTATTTAGACCCAAAATGAAATTATTTATGCCCAAAATAAAACTATTTAGACCCAAAACGAAATTATTTACACCCAAAATGAAATTATTTACACCCAAAATGAAATTACTTGTACCCAAAACGAAACTATTTAGACCCAAAATGAAACTATTTAGACCCAAAATGAAACTATTTAGACCCAAAACACAACTATTTCGACCCAAAATGAAATTATTTATCCCCAAAACAAAATTATTTATCCCCAAAACAAAACTATTTATCCCCAATACGAAACTATTTATCCCCAATACGAAACTATTTAGACCCAAAATGAAATTATTTAGACCCAAAACAAAACTATTTATGCAGCAGGGATTCAGCAAAAATGCTTTAATTTTAGGTGGTTCAATATTTCAACAACAACAACAACAAAACCACCACTTTTCCCTGCACCTTAAACCCCAAATTCTGCCATTCCCCTCTCGATCTACAGCGGAAACATTCGCAACAAACCCCGAATTTCTCACCATCATCATCCTCATCGTCATCAGCAGCGTTGATGACCAGGGGCGGGTGGGTGGGGCTGGGCACGCTCTCGGAGCCCTCGGCCTTGAGCAGCCCCCGCAGCGGCGCCGAGGGGCTGGGCTGCACACACAGCTTGTTCTGCTGCAGCTGCAGCAGCTTCGCCTCCTCCTCGGCCGCCTCGGCGGGGCCCGGCAGGCTGGCTGCAGGGAAAATATTCCAATTGTACCCCAAGGTTGTGGGTTTGAGGTTAGGCTGGCTGCAGGGAAAATATTCCAATTGTACCCCAAAGGTTGGGGGTTTGAGGTTAGGCTGGCTGCAGGGAAAATATTCCAATTGTACCCCAAAGGTTGTGGGTTTGAGGTTAGGGAAATATTCCAATTGTACCCCAAAGGTTGTGGGTTTGAGGTTAGGGAAATATTCCAATTGTACCCCAAAGGTTGTGGGTTTGAGGTTAGGGAAATATTCCAATTGTACCCCAAAGGTTGTGGGTTTGAGGTTAGGCTGGCTGCAGGGAAAATATTCCAATTTTACCCCAAAGGTTGTGGGTTTGAGATTCAACACTGCTGGAGTCAGTTCTGGATTTCACACCCATAAAGGGATTAAAGGAGAAAGGGAAAGGAACCCTGAAAAGCAAAGATCACCAAGCACACACCAAGGAAAAAAATTAAAATTAGAAGTTCAGTCCATCTCCCTGATTGCAAAGCTTCCCTTTCAGGAAGTGTGGCTGGAAAGGAAAAACATCCCACGTTTTACCCCAAGTGTTGTGGATTTGAGAATTAAACACTGCTGGAGTCAGCACCCATAAAAGGATTAAAGGAGAAGGGGAAAGGAACCCTGAAAAGCAAAAATCACCCAGCACAGAGCAAGGGAAAAAATTAAAATTGGAATTTCAGTCCACTTCCCTGACTGCAAAGCTGCCTTTCAGGAAGCGTGGCTGGAAAGGAAAAATATCCCAAATATTGAGCTTAAAGTTGTAAATTTGAGAATTAAGCACTGCTGGAGTCAGCACCCATAAAGGGATTAAAGGAGAAGGGGAAAGGAAGCTTGAAAAGCAAAAATCAGCAAGCACAGAGCAAGGGGAAAAATTTAAATTTTAATTTCGGTTCATTTCCCTGAAATGAAGTTCATTTCCCTTTCAGGAAGTGTGGCTGCAAGGGAAACATCCAAAAACTGAGCTTGAAGGTGTGGGTTTGAGATTAAACACTGCTGGAGTCAGTTCTGGATTTCACACCCACAAAGGGATTAAAGGAGAAGGGGAAAGGAAGCTTGAAAAGCAAAAATCACCAAGCACACACCAAGGGAAAAAAAAATTAAAATCAGAATTTTGGTTCATTTCCCTGACTGCAAAGCTGCCTTTCAGGAAGAGTGGCTGGAAAGGAAAAATATCCCAAATTTTTACCCCAAATGTTGTAAATTTGAGAACAGAACACTGCTGGAGTCAGTTCTGGATTCCTCACCCACAAAAGGATTAAAGGAGAAGGGGAAAGGAACCCTGAAAAGCAAAAATCACCAAGCACAGAGCAAGGGAAACAAATTAAATTTTAATTTTGGTTCATTTCCCTGACTGCAAAGCTGCCTTTCAGGAAGGGTGGCTGGAAAGGAAAAATATTCCTAATTTTGAGCTTGAAGTTGTAAATTTGAGAACAGAACACTGCTGGAGTCAGTTCTGATTCCTCACCCATAAAGGGATTAAAGGAGAAGATCAAATCCAGGTAATTTTAAGGAAAATTCAGCATGAACTCTTGGATATTTTGAGGGAAAATGAGGTGGAAAACTCACTTTTACTGGGGGGAAGGAAGATCAAATCCAGGCAATTTTATGGAATATTCAGCATGACTTTTTGGATGTTTTGAGGGAAAAAAGAGGTGGAAAACTCACTTTTGCTGGGGGGAAGGAGGAGCCCATCGACACAATTTATTGGAATACTCAGCATTAATTATTTGATATTTTGTTGAAAAAAGAGGTGGAAAACTCAATTTTGCTGGGGGGAAGGAAGATCAAATCCAGGTAATTTTAACAAAAATTCAGCATTAATTCTTGGATGTTTTGAGGGAAAATGAGGTGGAAAACTCACTTTTACTGGGGGGAAGGAAGATCAAATCCAGGTAATTTTATGGAATATTCAGCATGATTTTTTGGATGTTTTGAGGGAAAATGAGGTGGAAAACTCACTTTTGCTGGGGGGAAGGAGGAGCTCATCCACACAATTTATTGGAATATTCAGCATTAATTTTTGGATGTTTTGAGGGAAAATGAGGTGGAAAAAGAGGTGGAAAACTCACTTCTGCTGGGGGGAAAGAAGAGCCCATCCACACGATTTATTGGAATATTCAGCATTAATTTTTGGATGTTTTGAGAGAAAATAAATGAGGTGGACAACTCACTCTTGCTGGGGGGCAGGAAGAGCCCGTCCACGTATCGGCCCTTGGCGTGGTGGAAGGCACAGTTGTGCTTCTGGCAGCCCCCAGGCTGGTTCTCCCAGTAGCAGGCGATCTCACTGCGCTTTTTCTGGGGACAAAACACAAAGCCCAGCTCCAAATATTTGTGGGGAAAAGCAGGAATTCAAGGTAGAAGTGAGAGAGTGGAAAAACGGAATTTAGGGGGATTTTTTCTCAGCATTCAGCTGGAAAAGGGAGGACACTGTCAAGGAGTTAAATTAATAAAAAAATCCAAAATAATGGGATTATTCACAGGGAAAATTCAATTTTCAGGTTTTAATTGCTGGTGAAATCCACCTGAATTTACCTTTCAGAGCTTTAGCTCCTTCCCAGCTTTTTTTTTTTTCTCCCTACCCTGGACAATTCCAAGAGCTCAGGATAAAAAAATTGGGAAGAATTTCAGCTCTGGGAATTCCAAGAGCTCAAGACAAAAAATCTGGGGAGAAATTCCAGTTCTTAGGAACTCCAAGAGCTCAGAATAAAAAATTTGGGAAGAATTCCAGTTCTCAGGAACTCCAAGAGCTCAGAATAAAAAATCTGGGAAGATCTCAAGATAAAAAAATTGGGGAGAAATTTCAGTTCTCACGAATTCCAAGAGCTCAGGATGAAAAATTTGGGGAGATCTCATGATAAAAAAATTGGGGAGAAATTTCAGTTCTCAGGAATTCCAAGAACTAAGGACGAAAAATCTGGCGAGAGCTCAGGATAAAAAATTTGGAGATAAATTCCAGTTCTCAGGAATTCCAAGAGCTCAGGATAAAAAATTTGGGGTGAGCTCAGGATAAAACATTTGGGAAGAGCTCAGGATAAAAAATTTGGGGTGAGCTCAGGATAAAAAATTTGGGAAGAGCTCAGGATAAAAAATTTGGGGTGAGCTCAGGATAAAAAATTTGGGAAGAGCTCAGGATAAAAAATGTGGAGATAAATTCCAGCTCCCAGGAATTTGTTTCCCACCACATTCAAAGAATGGGATCTGGCAAAAAAAATTAAGGAATAACATCATTTAACACCAACATTTCCTACTGAGAAACACCTTAAAAATTGACTTTATTCCTCCTCTACGCCCTTCCTGCTAACCAAAGCCCTGTAAATCCCTGCTGGGAAGGGCCCCTGACCCCTGCAGGGATTTTTGGGGTGAGGAGGGGTTTTTGGGGGGCACTCACATCGATCTCCATGTGCCTGAACCTGCAGACATTCCTGAAGCAGCGCCCCTCCTGCCACAGCGTGCACACGGTCTCGCTGCCCAGGGCGGCCTCGCAGTGCCGGAAGGAGCAGGAATCGCCCTGGAATTCACAGGGAATCAGCAAAAAAACGGGGCAAAACACGCTCGGTGTCACGGGAGAAAGGGGTGTGGGAAGGAGAATGGTGCAGGTGAAAAAAAAAAACGGGGTGGGAAAAGGATATGGGTTAAAAATGGGGTGGGAAAAGGTTAAAAATGGGGTGGGAAAGGTTAAAAATGGGGTGGGGAAAGGACAGGGTAAAAAATGGGATGGGAAAAGGATATGGGTAAAAATGGGTGGGAGAAGGGTTAAAAATGGGGTGGGGAAAGGTTAAAAATGGGGTGGGGAAAAGGTTAAAAATGGGGTGGGAAAAGGACAGAGTAAAAAATGGGGTGGGAAAAAGGTTAAAAATGGGGTGGGAAAAGGACAGAGTAAAAAATGGGGTGGGAAAAGGGTTAAAAATGGGGTGGGAAAGGACAGAGTAAAAAATGGGGTGGGAAAAGGACAGGGTTAAAATATGGGGTGGGGAAAGGACAGGGTTAAAATATGGGGTGGGAAAAGGATATGGGTAAAAATGGGGTGGGAAAAGGATATGGGTAAAAATGGGGTGGGAAAAGGACAGGGTAAAAATGGGGTGGGAAAAGGATATGGGTAAAAATGGGGTGGGAAAAGGACAAGGTTAAAAATGGGGTGGGAAAAGGATATGGGTAAAAATGGGGTGGGAAAAGGACAGGGTAAAAATGGGGTGGGAAAAGGACACAGGTTAAAAAAATGGACAATCACACAGCTTAAAAATGGGATGGGAAAAGGACATGAGTTAAAAAATGGACAATCACACAGCTTAAAAATGGGATGGGAAAAGGACATGAGTTAAAAAATGGACAATCACAGAGGTTAAAAACGGGATGGGAAAGGGACAAAGGTTAAAAAAGGCATGAGAAAGGGATAAAGGTTAAAAATGGGATGGGAAAAGCACACAGGTAAAAAATGGGATGGGAAAAGGACAGGGTTAAAAAATTGGACAATCACATAGGTCAAAAACGGGATGGGAAAAGGACATGGGTTAAAAATGGAATGGGAAAAGGATAAAGGTTAAACATGAGCTGGGAAAAGCACAGGGTTAAAAATGAGCTGGGAAAAGCACAGGGTTAAAAAATGGGATGGGAAAAGAACAGATCTTAAAAAAAATAAATGGGCTGGAAAGGGAAAAAACCCCAGATTTCAGAAGTGGAGCTGAACGATGAATCCATAATCAATAACGAATGAATGAATGAATGAACAAATGAATGAATAAATGAAGAGGAATGGTTTCCTCCTGGCCCTGGCCAGGCTGGCCTCACCTTGTTGCAGGTGGAGTAGAAGTAGAAGTAGCAGTCGTCGCCCTGGCTGGACATGCTGGGGCTCCTGGCTCTGCCCAGCCCGGGCAGCAGCGCCTTCCCAGGGGCTCAGCTCAGCTCTCACTGCTGCCTCCTACCAGTGACCCTGCGGGGAAATCGGGGTGTTGGGGGTTCCTCGTCACTGAGCTGGGTTTGGGGTTCCTCACCACTGAGCTGGGTTTGGGGGGAAATCGGGGTGTTGGGGTTCCTCACCACTGAGCTGGGTTTGGGGTTCCTCGTCACTGAGCTGGGTTTGGGGTTCCTCGTCACTGAGCTGGGTTTGGGGTTCCTCACCACTGAGCTGGGTTTGGGGTTCCTCACCACTGAGCTGGGATTGGGGTTCCTCGTCACTGAGCTGGGTTTGGGGTTCCTCGTCACTGAGCTGGGATTGGGGGGAAATCGGGGTGTTTGGGGTTCCTCGTCACTGAGCTGGGTTTGGGGTTCCTCACCACTGAGCTGGGTTTGGGGTTCCTCATCACTGAGCTGGGATTGGGGGGAAATCGGGGTGTTTGGGGTTCCTCATCACTGAGCTGGGTTTGGGGTTCCTCGTCACTGAGCTGGGTTTGGGGGATAATCGGGGTGTTGGGGGTTCCTCACCACTGAGCTGGGTTTGGGGTTCCTCACCACTGAGCTGGGTTTGGGGGGAAATCGGGCTATTGGGGTTCCTCATCACTGAGCTGGGTTTGGGGTTCCTCACCACTGAGCTGGGTTTGGGGGGAAATCGGGGTGTTTGGGGTTCCTCACCACTGAGCTGGGTTTGGGGGAAATCGGGCTGTTGGGGGTTCCTCGTCACTGAGCTGGGTTTGGGGTTCCTCATCACTGAGCTGGGTTTGGGGTTCCTCATCACTGAGCTGGGTTTGGGGTTCCTCGTCACTGAGCTGGGTTTGGGGTTCCTCGTCACTGAGCTGGGTTTGGGGTTCCTCACCACTGAGCTGGGTTTGGGGGGAAATCAGGGTGTTGGGGTTCCTCATCACTGAGCTGGGTTTGGGGGGAAATCGGATGGGTATAAAGATGAATTGGTTGAAAATTTTGGTTTTTAAGACAATTTTTTGTCAGGTTTGGGAAAAACTGCAGGGGTTTTGTCAGAATAAATCCTAATTTGTGACCTTAGAAACAGTTCTGGGTCTTGAGGTGGAGACAAATTAGGGGGTGACCCCAAAAAATCAGGGGGTGACCCAAAAGAGAGGCTCTTCAAAAATCAGCTGTAATTTTGAGTTATCAACGATACAAGAGTATTTTAATAATAAAGCAAATAAGTAATACTATTATTACCATCTATTATTTCATATTACATTATCAATACCAATCCCAGGGGATTTTTTTCCCCCAAATCCAGGGGGATTTTTCTCCAAATCCCAAGGGATTTTTTTCCCTGATCCCATTCCCCAGTCCCAGGGGATTTTTCTCCCATCCATTCCCTGATCCCAGGGGATTTTTCCCCTAAATCCCAGGGATTTTTCCCCAGTTCCATTCCCCAATCCCAGAGGGATTTCTCCCCAGTCCTAGGAGATTTCTCCCCCAATTTTCCTCCAATCCCAGGGGATTTTTTTCCCCTGATTTCCCATAATCCCAGAGCATTTCCCCCCAATCCCAGTGGATTTTCCCCCTGATTTTTTCCCCAATCCCAGAGGATTTTTCCCTGACTCTCCCCCAATCCCAGTGGACTTCTCCCAATCCCAGAGCATTTTTCCCCCCAATCCCAGTGGATTTCCCCCAATCCCACTGAATTTCCCCCCCCAATTTTCTCCCCAATCCCAGTGGATTTCCCCCCAATCCCAGTGGATTTCCCCCCAACCCCAGTGGATTTCCCCCCAATCCCAGAGGATTTTCCCCCCAGTCCCAGATCATTTTTCCCTGACTTCCCCCCAATCCCAGTGGATTTCCCCCAATCCCATTGCATTTCCCCCCAATCCCACTGGATTTCCCCCAATCCCATTGCATTTCCCCCCAATCCCACTGGATTTCCCCCAATCCCATTGCATTTCCCCCCAATCACACTGGATTTCCCCCAATCCCATTGCATTTCCCCCCAATCCCACTGGATTTCCCCCAATCCCATTGCATTTCCCCCCAATCCCACTGGATTTCCCCCAATCCCATTGCATTTCCCCCCAATCACACTGGATTTCCCCCCAATCCCACCGGATTCCCCCCCAATCCCAGATCATTTTCCCCTGATTTCCCCCCCAATCCCAGATCATTTTCCCCTGATTTCCCCCAATCCCAGAGGATTCCCCCCAATCCCACTGGATTCCCCCCAATCCCCCCCTCCCGGCCGCAGGCGCTCACCTGGCCTGGCTGAGCCCCCCAATCCCAGTGGATTTCCCCCCCAACCCCAGATCATTTTTCCCTGATTTCCCCCCTCTCCCAGCCCCAGGCGCTCACCTGGCCTGGCTGAGCCCCCAATCCCATTGCATTCCCCCCAATCCCACTGGATTCCCCCCAATCCCAGAGCATTTCCCCCCAATCCCAGAGCATTTCCCCTGATTTCCCCCCTCTCCCAGCCCCAGGTGCTCACCTGGCCTGGCGGAGCCCCCAATCCCAGAGCATTCCCCCCCAATCCCAGATCATTTTCCCCTGATTTCCCCCCTCCCGGCCCCAGGAGCTCACCTGGCCTGGCTGAGCCCCCCAATCCCATTGGATTCCCCCCAATCCATTGGATTCCCCCCAATCCCAGAGGATTCCCCCCAATCCCAGATGATTTTCCCCTGATTTCCCCCCAATCCCAGATG